>NW_028146738.1:35787755-35807755 GCF_055883805.1 Amblyomma maculatum
GAGCGGTTTCTAGATGCTGTGATAAAAAAATAATAGATAACAGGAATCATTAAAAGAAGAGAAAATTTGGGATAACACATGAAGGTCATGCTTTATAGAAGACACCCAAATGTGGAGAAAAAGTATAGGATTCAAGCTGTTTGCTATTTTCTTCCAGAATGATTATGGTGCGGAGGGAATATATTTCACATTGTAGCTTTCCTTTGGAGCTGTTTATTCATGCTGATTGCAATATTTTCTATTTATTTAATAAAAAATCACCATAATCATCATCATCATCAGGACTATACCCACTGCATGGCGAAGGCCTCTGCCATGCTTCTCCAATTAATCCGGTCCTGTGCTAGCTGCATCCACTTTACCCCTGCGATCTTAACTTCATCCGCAAGCCAAAATTTCGGCCGCCCCCTGATAAACTTTCCTTCCCTTAGAATTTTTTACTCTAAGCGACCATTCGTTGTCCTCGCTAGCACTACATGTCCTGTCCACGCACATTTCTTTTTTCTTTTATTTCCACTAGAATCTCCGTAACTTGAATTATTTCTCTGACCCACACTGCACGTTTCCTATCTCTCAATGTTACCCCTACTATTTTTCCTTCCGTAGCCCTCTGCTTAGTCCTCAACTTAAGTAGAAACCTTTTGGTTAGCCTCCAAGTTTCAGCCCCATAGGTGAGTACAGGTAAGATGCAAGTGTTGTATGCTTTCCTCTTGAGCGATACCGGTAAGTGGCTAGTCATCATCCGCGAGAGCTTGCCAAATGCACTGCATCCCAATCTTATTCTTCTTGTTATTTCCTTTTCATGGCCCGGATCTGCGGTTAGTACCTGTGCTAAGTAGACATATTCGCCTACTACTTCCAGTGCTTTGCTACCTAACGTAAACTGCTGTTCCTTCCCGAGGCTCTGTGGTTGCTGTGTAGCCACTATAGATATCATCAAGTACTTTCAAATAGGGCTCATCTACGTCCTGATTCCATAATGCCTGTATGACTGCCGAAGCTTCTATTCAGTCAAATGCTTTTTTTTTTTCGCAATCAATGAATGCTACGTATAAAGGCCGGTTATATTCCGAGCATTTTTCTATCATCTGCTTCATAGAATGAATATTATTGATAGTAGAGTGCCCTTTCCGACACCTGCTTGATCTCTTTCTTCATTTAGGTTTGAGATTGTCATTATTCTGTTAGCGATTACCCTAGTAAGTATCTTATAGGTAACTGATAGTAACCTATTCGCCTGTAATATTTTAAATCCTTTGCGTCCCCGTACTTATAAATTAAGATAACGGGAGTATTCTTCCATGAATACCCCCCACATTACGTATACAGGATGGGCAGTTTTTCTAGCATCATAGCCCCCCCCCCCCCCCCCCATACTTCTACAAATCTGTAGTTATCTCAACCTCCCCAAATATTTACCCTTTCTCATAGTTTTTGTTGCTTTCTTACCCTCGTCCTTCATCACTGGTGGAACGTCTGACTGTTTTTTTCTACCGCCAATCTTATTACGGTCCTGATTACTCTGGCTACTGTAGAGATCAGTATAGAACTCCTCGGCTACTTTGACTATCTTGTCCATATTCGTGATGACTTTGCCCGCCTTGGCCCGTAGCACATATATCTGATTTTTGCCTCATCCCAATTTTTTCTTCACCGCTTTAAGGCTCTCCCTGCTCTTTAGAACGTGCTAAAGTTTCCCCACAGTATTGTTCCCTATGTCGGCCACTTTACCCTTTTTGATTAGCATGGATATATCTGCCAGTTCTATCCTGTTTGTTGGGTTGGAATGTTTCAGCCTTATGCGTTTCTTAATAAAATATTTAGTCTGCTTAAACCGTTTACCGGTATCCATTCTAACTATCCTCCCGCCTACTTCAAGCACGGCCTCAATTATGATATCTCTGAAATTATTGTTGATTGCTTATAGGCTATGGTCATCATCCTCAGTTAAAGCTAAATGTCTATTAACTAGCGTGGTTCTGAATCCCTCTGCACTTACCTAACTGCTAATTCGTTGATGGACTTCTTTCTTACCAATTTCTTCCGTTCGCTCTTCAGATGTAGAGTAATTCGAGACCTTACCATCCTGTGGCCACTGCATCGCACCTTTTCGTTTACCTCTACATCCTGCACAATTCTAAGGTTAGAGCACACTATGAAGTCAATTTCGGTTTTAGTCTCCCCGTTAGGGCTTTTCCATGCCCACTTCGGGTTCTTCCGTTTGCTGAAAAAGATATTCATGATTTTTAATTTATTTGGCGCTTCAAGCTCAACTAGTGACTTCCCCCTGCTATTTCTAGAACCCATGCCATAGTCACCCGTTGCTAGGTCTCCAGCCTGCTTTTACCCTACCTTGGCACTGAAGTCACTCATTAATAAAGTATACTGCGACTTTACTTTTCTCATTGCTAATTCTACATCGTGGAAGAAACTTTTGAATGACTTATCATCATGACTACATGTAGGCGCATACGCCTGTACAACCTTCGGTGTATACCGCTTATTGAGCTACTTACAATGCCTCCCGCCCTCTCATTAATGCTTTAGCATTGCTCTATATTACCAGCTATATCCTTATTGACAAAGACCCCTACCCCTTGTTCTCGTGTCTCCGGTAAACCTCGATAACAGTATACATGTCCGCCCTTTAGTATAGTATATGCCTCATTTGGCCTCCTAACCTCACTAAGCCCTATCAAATCCAATTTCATACCTTCTAATTCCTCTAACAGTACTACTGAACTACCCTCACTAGCTAAGGTTCTAATGTTGAACGTTGCCAGGGTCAGTTTCTAATAGTGGCCTCTCAGAAGCCAGATATTATTAACCCCTTTACTGCGTTGCAGGTTTGACTGCCGCCGTGGTCAGTTGCATCGCTGTCGCTGGGGACTGAGGGCCGGGGTTTGGCTAGAGTAGTCATATGAGGTTGTAGCGAATTACTACACCAGAGTAGCCAAATCGTCTTCTGGTGAGGAAATGCGTTTCCGGAGTTGTTCGCCGTATCCCAAATCTGTTTATGCAATTCCATCGCAAGACATATTTTCTTTAATCTGGCGGAGAAATTCGCGGCACCCCGATTCGAACCATGGTCCTCTTGAACGCATGGCGGATGTTATACTTCTACGCCACCGCTGCCTGACAGTGAATAAAAAGGCCTTCCTGTAATTTCAATACTTTGAAGATTCTCACTGACGGTCCTCCTTCTCCGATATATTATTTAGGACAGAATGAGCATTCCAAAGGTTATATAACGTTTGACGATGTGCAATAAAAACCTTATTTTATTGCGCAGAGTAAAAATGCTCACAGTGCTTTTAGCGGTGGTGTTACTTCGTAAATGCTTGCACACCTTACAGCTGGGTCGCTAGCAGGAATATAGTTAAATGGAATGAATGTTACCGACTTTATTCAAATAGATACACGTTCCCCAGCTAGATGACATATAAAATATGACTTCATGGTGAAAAGTAGCAGAAGTGTCATTACATTTTTGCACAAACATTGAAAAAACACTGCCTAACCAGCAATGTAGAGATGCTAAAGTCCGTGCATCGTTGCTATACTGGCGCGTCATTTTTGATAGTTCATTATATATATATTTCCGGCTTTTATTTCTTTTGTATATTGAATTGTGTGTTGTTAAATCTTTTCAATTGTTTATTCTCAACTCTCTGGAGCCAGCGTCCTTACTCTTGACTAGAATTATGGACACCTTTACTGGAAGTCGGCGCAGAGTAGAGTCGGGAAGATAGACTTTTGGCGAACCCCTATTATGATGCCACTCATATGGGCATGGAAGGAAATGCTTTCTCATTAAAATTACGCATTATTGCACATCGTCAAAACTTTCTACCTCTAGAATGTTTTCTGCTAGAAACATCCATTATAGAGGCAGGGTAAGAAAACCTTCCCGAAAGCAGTTACCCATCGTTTCAATCGAAGGTGCCATATATTTGATCAAATCTCAATATTTATTCCTCAGTCAGGTCTTAAACCTTAAAGGGGCGAAGAGCATAGGGAGGCATTTCTACTCGTTAAATTTCAAACGTTGTAAACAGCACAGCAGCAATGAATATCTCAAAAGGAATACCAGAATCTCTGAAATGGATTCTCTGCCTCATAATCATTTTGGAAGACAGTCGCATACAGTATGAAGTGTGTGCGTTTGTACAAGATTCGGTTCTTTTCTATACACTTACCCTCATTCGTTTACCCGAAATTTTTCTTTTTTTTTTTTCATCCGCTTCAGAACAATGTTTCATTCCCCTTGAATCCTTTCCTTTTAACAATATTCTTTTTGGCATGCGTCACGTATACAGCATTATGTATTTTATTGTTTTTCCATTTTCTTTTTATCCCTTTATTTATTTATTTGCGCTACTCTTTAAGACAGCTGATCCAATTCTGTCCAAAGGAATGTTCAGACAATTTTTATTTCCCATTACTAGCTTGTTTTTTTTCTTCTAGTTTTCGCATTTTCAAACTTCCCCAATATCTCCTTAAATGTCCACTGCACGTAGTTTTTTCTACCTTGTCACGCACTCGCCTGCCTATGCCTTATCCTCCCAATCGCTTTTTCATCCCCAACATTCGTGGTCACTCATGCTGTATTTCATCACTTTCGGAATGCTCTTCACAGATATTGTGATGGAACATTTCTTATCAGGCCTCGTTTTAATTGACCCCAATATCATGCCTGAATTTTGTGCTGGTTAGTTGCGCACTATAGGAACAACAGTTCTTGGAACAGGCGAATGGTTACCAAAGCGCATAGCTTTCTTATCGGTCAGTACATTAGACATGATTTTCTTGACATCAGAGATAGCTGAATTACTTATTATAGCCCAACGTGCTTAAAGTCCAAAATCGCCAGCTTCGTGTTTCAACTGTTCACTACTGTTGTTCACTTTGTACTTTTTTTTTCTGGTCACGGGAGCACGAGTTTCCAGGGCAGGAAAAACGAGCTCCAAGGAAATATGCTTTCATTATTGCCTTCCCGCCTCATCTGCCCTCCTCTGCTTTTCTTTCAGAAGCAAAAGTGTACATAAACAATGCCTGTGATGACTGAGTTGCCCAGACACAGACAAGTCCTCTTGCCGAAACATTGGCTTTGCCGACTAAAGCGGCCTCTTAACCCTTGTTCAAGTTGCTTTGATATCATGGGGCCATCTTCCTATCTTTCTATTCATAAACTCTTTTTAAGCGTACAAGCTGTCCTGTCTTGATGTGAAACTCACCTGCACAGACCGCATATATTTATTTCCTTTATTTTTAAAATGATAATAATAAACGGCTGAAAGGATCGCGTGGTAAAGAAGCTGCGCAGCCACCGTGGTCGTGCACACAGAAAGTTGTAAAATTCCAACAAGGCAATAGTGTCAAGCAGGAATAATGAGCCGTTCATTGCTACTCAGGTTTGTTTGCAGGGACATTAAACCCCAGAAACCAAACCAAACCTTACCAATGCTCACTTGTGGGTTAGGAACGAAAACATTTCAAATTATATTGCGGGTAACGCATCCTGCTAAAAAAGGAGGATTGCACTAGGCAACAGATGGTCCTTAAATGTCAGAAAGATTAAACTCCAAGAGAACGCAAGCACCATGTGTGAGTGCAAGAACGTGGTTTGATTAGGTTACGTAGCGTAGAGTCGAAGGAAAAACCAGCACGCAATTAAAACTGCTTGCGTACTGTGGAGGCGAAAGCACGAATGTCTCTTCATAAGGTTAGAGTATTTTACTTTGTTGCTACTATAGAAATGTTTCCATCTTTAGCATGCGGCTCAATTTTTTGTACTCATGCCTGCGTGGGTGGTGTAGTGGTTTGGACGTTCGATTTCTGCACCCAAGGATGGGGGATCAAATCTTATCTGTGGCGGCGGAAAGCAAGGTGCCCGTTTTCTTTGCGATGTCAGCGCATGTTAAAGAACCGCAGGTGGTCGAAATTTCTGCAACCCTTCGCTATGAAACCTCTCATAGCTGGAGTCACTTTGGGCCTTTAAACGCCATACCTCTTTGAATTTTCCTCTTTTTTTTGTTAAAAGTTCAGTCGCGAGGCCCATTGCCGAGGCGACTATAGTCTCCAAACCGCGCAACCTTGTTTTCAGTGTCCGAGTCGGTAGTGTGAAACCCAATGCTTGTGAGTTGAAATCCTGCCTTTACCCCAAAATTTTCCTTTCTTCAAAGTCAATTGCTTTTTAAGGTTAAATTTCTTCATCCTTGGAGCGTCCTTTTTTCGCAATACATATCATTTTTAGTCTCTTTTTTTCCACATGTGATGTCACGACGGCCACCCAAACTATCCTATCGAATTTGGTGCCGATTGCTGATTGGTCGCCAAGCTCATGGCGTCAGTTTCCAGATCTCAATCAGATGTTTTTGATCGCTTTCTGGACGCCGAAGACGCCTGCGTCGTTGCTAATGGGACGTACAAGGAATTTCGCAATAAAATCATAGCAAACGGCTACCACGTCCCGAGAATATCCCGCTCTAAATTATCAAGCATTGAGTTGGCTTCTCCTGGTATAGGAGACAGTTATCTGAAAGAACGAAGGGAAGCCATTTTTTATCTGGGGATGTAAACAGGTTAACGATGATGGTTGACTCGAGACGCAGTAAACGTATTCTGTTTATTGATCGTGAATGTTCAAAGCTGATTTCGGAACACTAAATTCGATGGGCTTTATTGTTATATACCAGGTAAGGTAAATTTGCCACGTGCCTTGTATGGACGAGGTAAATTTTCAACTTAATATTGCAATGGCCAACTGTAAACACGTCCATTTTCGCAATACAGCGCAGAAGATGAAGGCGAATAAATACCAACGGTAGACGAGGCCTGGCTGTGAATTTCGTTTTTTCAGTGGACGATCTGTGCGAAGTATAATGGTCATTGATATTTGTAGTGAATGTGATGAATGGAGATAATTACTGACTCGTCTAACTAGCTTTGGCTTAAGAAAGAAGAGTTTTTTTGTAACATATTTTTTTGTCAAACAAAACAAGCTTCAGCCTCTAAAATTTACTGGACAGCATATTGAAATTCTTTTAGCCGTTATGGTATCGATGCTCATTCAAAATTAGACTTCTTTTGGCCTCAAAACGTTTAAGGAAATCAGTTTTTAATACCGGGCACATCGCTTAGCAGCTGCACTGCACAAGCCTCACGGTTCTTTTATCATCAGCGGATGAAGCTCTTTGCAACGTATGACTATCCGAAGTCCGCATAGGGCATCTGCGATACAGTTAATGATATTTGTTTGCACGGAAACGCTTTTCATTCACCAATAGAAACAATGAAACTGTTGAAAGTTTTGCAACTTTTTAAGCCCGTAGTAACGAAGAATGGCACTAACGTATGTCTTGTCGAACGTGAGGGACGTACGGCAAAGCAAATTTTTTCGCACTAGCGTTCCTCGCTGTCAATCTGACATAGCAACTGGTTTGAAGCGCTTGCAACTGAAGAAAGTACTAGCTGTACTGCGTTTTGCGAGCCAAGGTGAGCTTAAGTTGAAGATATCTAATATTGTCAACTATGGTCTGCACAAGATGCCTGAACATCGCACACGTGGCTTTTGCGGCTAGTCATAATTTTAGCCCCCGCCTACCCTCACATCAAAGCAAAAAGGAATATTCACACTAACGGAATTACGGATGGCGAAGACACAGCTTTAACTCCCTCCCCGTGTATATTGTATTGTTTTAAGATTTACGGTAATTTTACTGAGAATGGGGCACGTAATAAGGCTTGGTATCTGTAGCAGTGCCAGGATTCAATGAAGTGTTTTTTGCTTTCATATATACATTTCAGTATCTCTGCCGATGGTGATTGGCATATCAAATACACAGAGCAGAAAACCTCCCTACACTGAGGTCACCTACCAGGTCTTGAATGAAAGGAGCGCCAAGTCAAAACAAAAGATTTCCGTTTGTTGCCACACAATATCTATGCTGTTTTTGTGGAGTGAACCTGTTGGGACAAAAAAAAATTTCAGTTGCAACATCACAGTTTTGTGCAATTACGACAGGACAGGGATGCAGAGCAACTGCAGCTGTATAATAATGCAACGAAATTATAGAAAGGTATATGGCTTTACGATAGAAGCACAGAATTGTCATTTTTTGACACTCTTCTGCAGTTTCTTTCAACTGGTAGCGCATTAACAATACACCATACAAGTGGTACTCGAGTGCCACTCTGCACCACCTGCCGCCACTATAAACCGCCATTTTTTACATTTTATTGTATTTGAAAAATGCATAATTATTCTGGCTTCTACTTTATCGGGAGTAGGGATGGTCGCAACCATATCATCTTTACTGCTTCCGCACTTAAACTTCCCACCTACGACCTTCTGGAAGTGAATAGTCTGGCGTAGTTATGGGGCTCAGATATAAGTGCTGTGAAAGACTGATAGCGTAACCACACAAGTGACTCTTGATACTTCCCGAGAATAAGATATGGAAGCATGTTTCTTACCTTCGCAGAAAGCTTTTATCCTGTTTGTCTTCCCCCAACATGGCTTAGCGCACAACAAATGAAGATGAATAAATAACTGCTAAGGCGCAAAGAAGCGATTTTCCCACTTTTTAGGGTTTTGGAATTATCGTCGCGTACTGTGAATATATGCACCAGGCAGTATAATTTCACCACCAGATGGGGTATAGAATTGTTCCGCATGTATCATTTCATGTAAAGTAAAATATTGTTAGACGTTTCCGCACTTGTATGGAAGCTCAGGACTCGAAAAATTTTATAGTAGCAGGCACTGTTCGATGCTACCCATTTTGTACGATATGAAGTGACAGCTATGATTCAGTAAAAGGTTAAATTTCAATAATTCCCCTCCCCACTATTGTCAAATTAAGCGATGTCTCATAACTGTGGAGTGGAAAATTCAGCAGGGGAGTCAGTTGTGTCAAATATTTACTCACAAACACAGCATTTTATGTTAGTGCTTCCTTTATTTTTTGCTCGATTTGACTATACTAATTTTCTTATAAATTGTCTGCAGGATTTCTCAACAAATTTCTTTCCTGGAGCGCATTTGCACCGCTGGCGCGGCTTTCCTTTGGCGTTTACCTCATCCACCTTCCTTTGCACATACTGTCGCTGCGCCTTGCCAGAGAACCCATATTCTACTCTCACTACACACTGGTAAGTATTTTTGTATGTTCTCTGTAACACGTCGGATAGATTTCCAGGTAAGATAGCATAACGGAGGCAGCATAATCGAATAACCTACATCTAGGATACAAAACTGAAAAATAATTTTCTTTCCCTCATACTGTGTCTACTTCCTAAAAGGGCAAATTTGCCACTTGCTATGCAGCCAAATACCACCACTCGCCACCATTACTTCGATAAGCATCTTTAGCTCACGTGCCTTCAATGACATACGGACACTTCCACGAAGCCTTGCTTTCCACGCCTATGACATTCTAGGCAGTAAGGTCCTTAGCATTTTAGAACGCCGTGCTTCTTCCTTTTGCGTTAATCAAAGAATACGGGAAAAATTTGTGAGACGAACTGGACTCCAAGAGACGCGAATCACCGAGGACGCGTCGCGGGGTGCTGCAAGCTGCGTGTGCATAGTTCCGTGACAACTAGCCAAGCCGCTCATTCTTCAACTATGAAAACAAAATGACGCGACAACACAAAGACCGAGAAAACCGAGCGGCGACAAAGACAGGACTCCAAGAGACAACTCACGAAGAAAGCGCCGTGGAGCTCGAGTAGAGTGGAGCGTCGCGCATTCTCATTGCGATAGGTCATCGTCAACTCATAAGTGGCTTAACCCATGAACGGCCGAAAATCACGATACCTTATCAGCCCAACCATTTTGTTAATTTTTTCGCGCTGCTACTTGCTCTTTCCTCACCATTATGCTTGCACCGAAATAAGCACCGCTGTTTTCATACGACATTGAGTCTCTGTACAAACTGACAAAATGATGGCCTTGGTGTATGACCACCCCCATCAGTATACCCGTAGCATATATCTAGCGAGGAAAGCGCATGTCCATAGTTGTTGTACGCTTGCTTTTGTGCGTGCACTGTCGATCATTCTAAAGCGCGTCGGCTACGTTTGGCGCAAGGAAAGACCGGTTTGCCCCGGACTGTCGCAGAGCGACATGTGCGTTAATATCGGGACAGTGGCTGAGCCCGAAATCATCCCAGACAGCTTGGAATCGCTCCTGTGGCCGTATGATAGTGAGCGCGCCCGTAAGAGAACAATGATTAGGCTGTGAGCGTTCATCAAGCAGGCGCTCTTGATTTCTAGCTTGCACTTCGTCAGGTAGTGCACGTGTGCCATGAATTTTTTGTGTGCTACCTTGAGCAGTAAGCGGCAGGGCGCCGCGTTCAGTTACGTCCTGATCTGATTTACTAAGTCGAGATGGCGCCACATCTTTTACTACAGGTGTCCGCGTTATATTTATCTCGACTAGCTACGATTTAGTTAGCTGGACGGACTTGCCACTTCTAATGTCTTATTACCCGTTGCTCGCAGTTAATTCACGCTCACCCTGCTGAAAATTACTTTGGGCTATGTGTGTTAAATACCATGCCTACAGCAGTCTTAACTGCTCGTTATGGGACAAATTTTGGATGTAAAGCTTTGCTACGTTTGAGAGGTTAAACCATAATATTGAAACTTCATAAAAAGCACCTTAAAATGCTGTGCACTAGCCTTACATTTTTAAATCAACACAGTCTATTAGTTTTCCATGGAAACTTTAATGACTTGCTGCAGTAGCAGGAAAATTATTAAAGCCAAATTTCACCTCACTTGAAGCTTAGATCATTCCATGACCAGATGCACAAGAGTGTTAAAATATATCACACAGCTTCCATTCAATGAAAAGATGTCCTAGTATTCTGGGCCTGAGCGGGATGTCGATATACGCATAACATTCGATAACGTTCATTGGTTTGAGTAGTGACACCCAAACAATATCAGGTTATGTGCGACCCTCCCACTCCATTTGTGCTGCGTGACTTCTTGGAATGAAGCACAGGCACAGCAACGAACTGCCCATTCCATTCCTAGCTCACTCGGCTGTTTAATCAGCTGCCTAAACAGATTTGCGCTCACAACTATCGCGTTCTCTGCGTCCGCACTAAGGTCATGGTACGGCGAATCCAACCGCAACTCCCTTACAAGTGCGCTGCACATAACTTCTTAGAATGAAGCACAGAGACACACAATTCCGGAGATGCCGCTTTCTACAAATTTGGGACACCTAAATCTTCAAATTTTGCGTACTAAAATAGGTCTGCGACTTTCTACATCGGAAAAAAAAAGTGCTCAGCCTAATAAATAATAGACATTAACAATTCTTGATAATTTCATCTCGCTCCATGCCGCGCCCCACACCATACACTTAAGGAATTGAGAGGTCAGAGTACTAAATTTGCCTTTCGTCTGCGGTCACACTTCGCCCTCTACCATATAAAAACACTGTGCGCACTAAAGATGACCGGAATGACCAGTCATTGAACATATTATTTTGCTTCTCAAAGTTCCAAGGAATAGGAGATCGTGCTTGTTGCAAATATATTGCGATAGCTTGCCCATGGGAACGATTTTAAATTGTGCTGCGGTGCATAAATTACAGAGTCTTCAAACATTTCGAAAGCCATCTGAGCTCTGCCCGAGAACTTTCACACCGTTTCAAGTGAATCAAGTTTGACTACTAATCTTAATGCATTCGGCCTGCTTTTGTTGTCATTGTAAAGCAAACGCCCAGCTGCATAAGGCTGTGCTCTCATGACAAGCTCGAGCAACATTTGAATGCAATATACTTTAAATTTAAATTCCAAAACGAAAGCGTTGGGTGGCACCCGGCGTCTGTCATGAAACTTTTTGCTTGTTCCCAAGGGTTTGTGTGGTCTTAGCGGATCACACATCCAGCCGGCCAATCAGCGCTCGGTCAGGTCAGGTCAAAATGTGAGATCATCCACCTTTTGACTCGTCAGCAAATTTGGTCGCTGTTGGGGCAAGTCCGGTGTCAGGGCCAGTTGGCAGGTGATATCGCCAAGCACTTATTGGGCCGCATGGTGCGTTACGTCACGAGATGACGTGTATGGTCTGGTCGTGTTAGTAGGCGCTCTTACATGGAATTTGCAGCATCGTGATGTCATTAACAAGCTCACAACCTTGGGTAGGCTGCAGTACAAAATGCTGGCAAAAAAGCTCTTTGTATGAAATGAAATAAAAGTTGATTCATCGGAATCGAACCGCTGCACTTGTCGCTTGTCGGATGCTACCTATACACGAATGGAGGAGTACTCGTAGATACGATTGATTTTGGGCCTTCCGCTGTCGCTTCATTCGCAGTGTTGACAACCACATAGTACATAAGACCAACACTTCATTGAAATTAGAAAACAGTAATTAGCTCTGCTATAAACAGACCTCATAAGTACATGTAAGACTTATCTTTACTGCTTAGCACCACTAAGTAGCGCTACCTCTTAGCACAGTACTTCGTAATAAAGTTATAACTTAAAACAAGGGATAGTGAATATCGCCTGGTTTGTATCACCAGTTATCAGTAAACCGTAGTGTCCATTAGACAATGCTATCACATTAACTCTTAAGTATGCTTGAGCGTCCGTAAATTTTGTTGGTTAAAAAATCCCTCATTTCTGATCTCTCGTCAAATCGAAGATTTCCTAAATATTCGCAAAAGTTGTTGTTTTTTTTATAGTAAGACAATCGCTTCACAAATAAAGCTTTTAAGGAGCGCACTCGTATATTCATTGTCGTACCAAACCATGCAGATCGAACGCTACTGCAGCTTTTTTTTCTCTTGCTTTGTTTATGTGTTTCTGCAGATAAATAGTCTATTTAGCGTTTTTCGAAATTTCGAAATTGGGGTTATTTGCTTCAATACTTCAAGGAAGTCACTACTACCTTTTGCTCTGCCTCTGGCAAGTTTCAATGCTTTCAGAAATGAAATTTCTGAATTTTTAAGAAACGGTAATTTTCACAGAGGACTGAACGTTTTACGCGATGCTTAGATTTAGGTTTTTATGCAATTTTTTTGTTTATATTATAGATTTTGGTATATGTGGCTTCCTCATGAGCTCGAGCATCGACGCGGATAGAGCTGCACATTTATTATGAGGATTGTGAGCCAAATCCAACTAAACAGGGTAGCCTGTTAACGGGGAAGTCTGTTGGAAATGTAAACCTGCTTCTGTAATTAAAAAAAGAAAACATAACGTTATTTAATTCGCTAAAAGGAAAAACAGATAACCCTCCTGAATCCTGACGACACTAACTTTGTGCACTCTTGTTTGAACGTCCCATCTTAGACGGTTGTTGTAGGGCATTCGGGCTACGACTGCTAGAAGGGCTGAAAGGCTACTTTCCTGACGCAAGAGTACACGTCGCTTACTTCTATGTTCCGCATACCGTGCTTTCTAAAAACACCAGATTGAAAAAGAGTATTACTAAGGTGGAGCCAAGCCTTGCTCGTTTTTCATAAGCAAGCCCTTTTTTGTAACAGACGTGACAGTTTGAACTCAGTGATAGTATCCATCATGTTTGTAATTGTGAGCCGCAGTTATTCAATTGAATATATGTGTTCTTGTCCCACAGCTGTCCCAGTGCTTCGCCCTATTATTATGGAGCTACATCCTCAGCTATTTCCTCTTCATCGCCTGTGAGGCACCGCTAGGCAGGCTGGACAAGCTGCTGTTTATGCGCGGTCCCCAAAACGGCCTCCCGCAGCACAGCTCTACGCAGAACGGAGTGCGGTGCAACAACGCCAACAATGATGGCACTGGAAGCTGGGCCGCAAGAACCACGCAAGGCCAGCCAATCAAGGATTATCACAAGGAAGACTGTTCTGCTCTTGAGAAAGGCGCGTACTTCAGCGAGGGCTGTGACAGCGTTCGGTGCCGTCTTTGATGCTAGCAGTGATCGTTGACCTCCAACGATGAGGTGTGATGTTTTTTTGGAGTGCTCACTACATGGTGGTATGTCTGCTGGACTTTTATTGGGAAGGTCCTTGTCGAGAAGTATAGCAAGAGCAAGAGAAATAGACACTTATTTTGTTTCTTCAATAGGCGATATACCAAAATATTCAGTGATGGTGAGTCAGCTCGGGTTTTGCTCGAATACTGAATATTTATACGTAAACGTCACCTTTCTTTTCTTAAACCATTGAATAGGCATGAAACAATTTCAGGCTATACAGTGACCGGCACCCTTCTTGGAAGCCTGTACTGATTACTATGTTACTCAAACCTGTCATTGATACATACAGGGGCATCCTACGGCCTATACTGCTTTGGCCAGTGGGAAATAATAATGTCTCTGGTGTAGCAGAGCACAACAAGTATTTGTTTAGCCTTAGAGTAAATTACACGAATCTGGCAACTATGAATCTTGATAGCACGTTTACTAGAACAGAACCATGCATTTGGAACAATTTCAAAAAGGAGAGAGCAACTCAATGATAATCACCAAGTGAGGTGGCCCTGGGCGGCTCACTTTGACCGAAATAAGGTCAGAAACAAACGCGAATGCTTTAATTGCGCATGCAAAATTATTAAATGATAGAGTTAGTTATTGCCTCCTGGTAGCTGCCGCCTTGCGGATCCTGTTTAGCTTATATGCATCTTACTGCTAGATTCAACAGTAATCTGATAATATGTGCCTATTTATCTCACACATACGCATGAGCTTATCGTTATAAGCTACCAGATAATGTGAAAGGTCACCAGACATAGACATAAATCTCCACTCGCCGAGCAGCATGGACGACGTGTCTGCGTGTCCTGTAGAGTCGGACTGTTTTACTTGTAACCCAGTAGTCATGGAGGGTTCAATTCTCATCTCAGTGGAGCAGTTCGTAGTGTAGCTCGGGCCAATTCGATCATTTCATGTGGTGTGATAACCGCATGGAACCCAGCGGCCAATCAATGCCTTCCTGGCCTTGTCCCCTATGAACCAGCGCCTGCCGAATACACGTTCATTAGCTTTTTTGTTTCGCTCAAGAAGCCGACAGCGTCGGAGTTTGAAGAGAACGCTGCAGGGCGTTAAATCCTGTGGCTTTAAATAAGCCCTATTTAGTTTGTATTGTCACCCTTTTCGTTTTCTTTCCTGCGTCCTCTTCTGTTCTACTCGATATAGTTGACGCCTGTGAGAGAAGTAAAATTAGCAGTGTTACTATGACAAGCCTCAGCGGACAAGTGAAAGGTCGCCTCCTGAAGTGTCTTGCGATTGAGAACTGCAGCAGAAAAAAGAAATAGGCGGACGTTATGCTTTTTCATCTAAATTGTGGCAGCAGTCAGGAACTTCATTCTGTTCAATATTTTGTTATTCTTTCATGCGGCTCACTTTCGAATTTTGCTCTCTCAATAAAGAAAAAAAGTCAACATCATTTGTGGGGCCTTGTGTACAAGCTGACCATTTCTCGGCGTTAAAAACATGTTGGTTAAGGCTTCTAAGTTGATGATGTCTCACACAATAGGGATGTATCTTGTAGATAAGCCTAATGCAATGCTTTGGTCTGTCCGAAGATATCTGGCGCCCATTCTGTCTTGTGGTCGCGTTCCCTTCATTGCCAAGTGTGCGCCCTCCCCTATCGTGGGTATGAAACGAGAAGAAATAAACTCTGCTGCATCGTTTCGCAAAACTGGTCCAGGTGTTACCGTTTGGAGCCACTAGCGAACCAGCGATGCTCGCTTTCAGAAGCAGTCTTAAGTCACGGCTGCAGTGATCGTGCTAGAGAAGCAAGGAACTTGTTAAGCCACCGGAGGAGGTGCATTTCAATGAAGAGATCAGTAAGCAGTTGCAATTTTCAAAGAGAAATTTGAATTTTTGTAGCTGTTTCAGAAACGGACAATAAACCTCCTGAAAGAATCCGTCGAACCTTGATTCGCAGCTAACTACGGTGCATGCGACAACTCCATGGGTGTCTGAACTTCGGCTACGATTAGTACGAGGACCCAGAAAGTTACGCGAATATCATCGCCAAGTTCAAAACCTTTTATATATGATAATTTTCTCTGTATATAACTTGCAGAATGTAGATTACTGGCTTATTTATTTTGCCACATCAGTAGAGTGTAATTGCGTTTCGCTCACGTTATTCCAACCACTACAAAAAAAGCAAACGCTTTCAACGCCTGTTGTACTGCTGCCGCAGCCCTACGTGCCGTTTGAGGTTCCGGGGCCTCCTCAAGAGTTAAAACAGCCTTTTCTCCTCAGCTGTCGAACAAGAACACCCTCGTGGTTGTATATTTACATGCATTCAGTACCTGACGCTGCCGAGAAATGAATGAAAGAATAACCGACTCTCGGTGTCCACGGAGGAGAAACTGTTTGCTCTTCAGCACGCCTTAATACAATATTTTTTCAATCACCTTTTCGTCAGAACGCTTGGTGATTTGCTACACTGCAACGTCAACTCAAGTGGGTGTAGTGCCGTCGTTCATGTAAGGCACGTGCTTCCCGTAAAAATAGAAGGGTTCCTGGAACGCCCTTTTTTCTTCGCTGCCCTTCGGAGTCTTTAATGGGCTAGATTATGAATGGTCGCCGGATTCCGTTCTCCATGGTGCTCAAAACCCCGCTACATGCAGTCAGCGTTTTCCCTTAAAATATGCATGAATCCTAGAGACGTTTTTTTTTTTTTTTTTTTTTTTTTTTTTTTTTTTTTTTTTTTTTTTCTTGTAGCGTGCTACGTGTGCGCGGCAGCTGCTAACGCTTACACATGTGGTGTTGTCAGTGGGGAATGGAACACGCAACAGGCAACTCAAGCTGAAGCTCGCTCTGCGACTCCTATCTTCGCCGGCTCGCGTCCTCTCATAAAGGAAATAAGACGTTTCACAAGCAAGCTCGTTTAATGACAAAGCAAAAGAGAAGCGATTCTACCTACGCGCTGCCCACGACTGAGAGAAGAGTTGGCGCAACCCGTGCGCGCAGGCGGGAGAGGCGCGTGCATTTCGGCGCATTATGTGCATGCGCAGGTGAAGGAGGAACAGCTGCAGAGAGATGCGTGCCAAGCTGGTGCTTCATCCCAAAAATAGGGTTTCTTACTTTTAAATTTTTCGTTTCCTCGGCATAGACAAAATCAAGTTGCGAAACATTTACCGATAATGCGCGACAACTGCGCCTCCTTCAGACCATGTAAACACTAGGCGCGAAGGTTGTTTTTAAAACGCTAATGTTAGCAGACCCTGAAGCATTAAAACAAAAAAGTCGTGAACGCGAAATAGATGCTGGAAGCAAAAGGCAAGTAATAAGTTGTTTGAGGAAATCGAGACAGCCCTCTTGTGTTGTCAAAGTGTGGAGAGCTCGGGAATAATGCGAAAGCCTCGATCTCCCTGTCACCGCTGTTCATGGAAAGGAAGGATGGAGTCTTCTCGAGCAGACTTATTGACGGTCCAGTCTACAGCGATGAATGCTCCGGGCGCCGGTTGGGGAGCGAATAAAGGATGAGACGGCTGCTTCCATTTGCGGCCATTCTCTTGAATGGCCCACTAAACTCTTTTTGACGGCAGATGTATTAGGCAAAACTCCATCACAGTCAAGGCAACTAACGGTTGACACCTACGACTAACCACTCGCTTCAGCAGGGTGACGAGTACATATGATATGCGACCAGCGCCATAGTGTCTTTCTTCTGCGCCCTTTAGGACGTCTTACTGAGAATCGCACAAGCATACCTTAATTTTCTTTGACTCATGCCGACACCGACCCGCGGCGCTGCTTCGGCGTTACTATTTCCTAATAACCTGGAGCAGGCAGGCCATTCTTGCGGCAGTCTTCGCTCACCGTGAGACGAACAGTGAGGACATGCCTGACTTTTCATGGAGGCGAGGTCAGCTCTGTTCATCTCCAAAGCTCCACAGTTACCCTGTGTAATCTCTATTTCAGTTATCAGGTAGAGCGAATGTGCAAGTTTTGAACTCGGGAAGGAGTGTGTATGAGTAGAAAGACTTCCTCCTGTTCGAGGTTGACTCGGTGCCGCGATGGCCGCTGTGGCGCCGCCAAGGAAAAATTACGGCATGAGATTGCTGTTGGGGAGCTGCCATAACGTCTGCTTTACCGCCAAGGGCCGACAACGGCTGGTAAAACTTTACCGTTTCCCTCACACGTTGTACGAGAAAAGGCACTGCAATTTCACCTTTGTAATTTTATTGTTTCCTTGGAATGCGACGCCCTTAACTCACCAATAAAAAATTGGCGGACACTTAAGTTTCGCCTCAAGAGTTCAACGCAATAGCGTTATCGGGAACCTGTTCGCATCTTTCGGCTTCTCTTGTGAGCGACCCCGTTGGCGAGCAGGAGCAGATGCTGATGTGCCATCGGCACTCGCCAAAGATGACTCATACGAGCGCCGTGCAATAGTAGAGGGCACCGCCGGCAACACATCCATCGCACACACGTTCCAGAATGTTCCACAAATACCTCCGTCTAATTCGCTTGCTTAAACACGACGGATGGATGACTAACGGCAACCAACGCCACCTATCCGCGTTAAGTGCTGTATTTTGTTTTTTCTGTATTTAGTGGAAGGTGACATTTCACTCCTGCCTTAATTTTAACCACCAATCAGATAATCTCCGTTTGGTTATTTCTTCCCGATCGAAGTTTGCAGTCTGGTTTTTCTCCGCTATCCTTGAACTTCAGTGCTGTGAAGACAATGGATGGATGTTTAAGGCTTTGAATCAGGCGGCGGCTGGCGCCGTCTTTTGCGGCAGCGCTGTACGATGGAAGGAATTTTCCAGTAAGGGCCGCATCGCAGGTAAGCAAAGAGTAAATGTTCTTTTCTACTCGCTCAACTAATATTTTCACAACTAGTTTCTCTCTAATAACAAACCTAAACCTTAGCTGGCAGTCATAAGACAATTCATATATTAGGTCCGCTTTATTCGCAGAGACGCAATGCGATTCTGTTGCATGGGTTCCACGGCTGGAACCACTGACAACGCTTAGGAAATTTTAAAGGGACAAAGCCTCCACCAAGTTGTCGGTAGGCGTCATGCTAATGCTTTCCTGTGTGTGCTGTTGAATTTGTGAAGAGCTGGCCGTAAAGAAAAAAAAAGTTCTATTGTAGAGTGGTTTCGCGATCGCTTCGCACCGCGAAGGAACCATGTACGACTCAGCGTGTTTCCGCAGAACTTCATTGTTTCTTTACTTTCTTCTGATTTTCGCGCTACAACCACAACACCGACATCGGCTATTCTGCGACACCAGGCCCTTAACGCAATCGCGTTCAAAGAGAAATAACAACTGCGCGCAAGAAAAGAAGCTGTCAAATGCTCCGCGGAGCAGGCAATGCGGCAGCGCGCTGAAGGTAGCGTTTTCGGGTCTGTCCACGGAGGGTGCCTCCGCATAGAACAGCGCAGCGTCTGCTGGCCGAGGTTTTCTCCCCTCTACTCAGCCTGCGAAAAATAAGGAAGTTTAACTTGTAGCACGTTACCGCCGTTTGCATTGCGAAGGTGATCTTCAAGGCTACGGCCTCGCCTTCTAACGTCCTTTTCATTAGAGGAAACCTGTTACCCGCTATGCTGTGAATGGTGTTGACATTAGTGATTGCCCCAGCAGAAGGCCTTCGGCCTTTCTGCTGTCGGCGGTTTCATTTATGCCTGTTTTGAAGATTCACTCCGTGTGTACAGTAGGTATAAGAAATCCAGAAGAAATGGCCCCGAATGCTATCGCGCCTGCATCAACACCAATTCAAACCATTAGTCGCGAATGCTTAATTTATTTCAACGGAATTCTTTTGAAAAGAACCTCTCATTTTCATCTGTATGACTGTCACAGAAAAAAAAAAAAGGTCCGTACAAGCCGAACAAGAGAAAAAAAAAAGATGCAATTTGGGATGATCTTGGTATCATATTTTGCAGCGAACACAGAAAAGTGTACATTATGACGTAGTTTTAAATTGTAATAAAATATATTCGGAGACGACTGCAAGACATGGTAGACCGCAAGACGTAATAGACAATCGTCTTTATCATGTACATAATCAATTG
>NW_028146738.1:35812755-36022755 GCF_055883805.1 Amblyomma maculatum
CGATTACAGGTTATTCTTCAACATGCACTGAGGTCAGATACCACACCGGCGCCTTGCGTCGAGCTTGCATCCAAACGCGGCCGCCGTACTCGGGATCAGGCCCGGGTACGGCGGCCGCAATCTTGAACCACTAAGAAAAAAAAAAAAACACTAAGCTGTATTATAGAGAACACATTACTTTTTACCCCTAATCGCTTTTAAATGAAATGCCATTTCTGATATATCCCTTATCTTGATGTTTTTAAAAGAAACAAATCTGTTATGTAAAATATAAATTGAAACAACCGCAGTTCATAAATACAAACCACACTTTTAAACTTTTGTTTGGTTCATGATAGCCCTACTTGTTTATTGGCCACAAAAGAAGTGTAAGACAAACTCAATTTGCATCAGGTTCACAATCACTGAAGGCCGCACAGCATGGCACACCCAAAAAGGATCGAAAGAAAGAAGGGGTATAATTTCGCCACGGTTTTTACTGCCGCTGGCAAACAGAAATATTTCAGCTTTGCCATGTTGGAATTGCACCCATTTCGAAAGGGAAAAATTGATCAGAAACGACACAACACTAACAAAAATGTAAGGGGCAATAAACACCGACGTCGTACACTTCTTTGTATAGCATTTCATCTAATAAGGGAGTAATTACTAATTGACATCCACCCAAGCGCCGCCATACGGCTGCAAAAGAAAGCTCTATTATCTGCTTACCGTCCTTTATAGCATCGTTGGTAGAGCGACCTTCCTGGAAAAGCGGTGGTTCCAGGTTTGTTTTCTGGATACGGACGATTTTTTCATTAAATATGAAGTTTCTGACAAAGCTGTATAGCTTTCCTTTATAGCCCTATGTCTGCGCTTGAGTAGATGTCAATTAGTAATTACTACCTTATTTCATACCTACTCCACCTTGCGGGTTTCCTCTAAATGTTCGACCAGAATTGCATCAATTTCAAAGGTAATTGTGATACACTTAGTGTTTCAATTCACCCTATAAGGTGAAATAACTGGTGAAAAGAGAAGTCGCTCAGAGGCATTCGAACCCAAAACATTCATTATCATTCCCGAGGTGAAAGAGGCACCTAGTTTATCTCTTTTAGGGATACAAGTATTGAAGGGCATAGATTAGAAATGACGAAGCGAACAGTAACAATCTTGTTGAGAGGTGTCAGGTTATCTTCACGTCTGCAAACAACATAGTAAACCGGGCAGCGTGGCCTTCTAAATACGGCATTTATTTCTGATCAGCCAGATAACTCTTTCAACATGGATTCTGACGTTTGCTAGTTTCCTAGTGATCAAAACGTCTACTGCTGACAGTTCCTTTCTTTTCTTTTTGTGAAAGCCAGAACATGAAGTTTAGCACAGTAGAAACCGGCGCTTTCACCCACATTGAATCCTCGGTCAACAAGGAATACGTCTTTTGGAAATAGGAAGTAGGTAAGATCATGGTTCTTGTTACTACAGTGCTGGTCATACAGCTCCCTCCCCATTCTTCAGAGATGAAGTTGGCAATACCTTGTGGACCAATGCCAATTAAAAACTTTGCTGTATTACAGCCTTTATATTAAGACCATGTCTTGCTCCGGGGTAAAAACGGAGATGGTCTCTCTATCTTTATCTCGAAGCAGTCAATTATTGGGCAATATCCTCACCAAAAGAATCATAAAATGATTTTGCCATCGCTGTGGCCACACATTTTGATACTTGAGACGCCAGTAGGCAGCATGCAGCCATTTGTCAAAGATGCGCGACACTGCATCTGAAATATTGAACGCAAAAGCAAGGTCACTGATGTGCAAATTTAGCTTCAGCTTCATCATAAAAATTATAAACTCCCAAAATTTTCACAAACTGTTTTGCACGGTGAGGGACAAAGCTCTCTATGAGACTGTACCGTGCATAAAGAATTGTGAAGATCGCCAAGCCCGTGTAGAAAGCAACCTTAGTGTCGTTGCATATGAAGGAATCCTGTCAGCTCCAGCAGCTTGTTCTAATTCCACGCGGCGTAAACTCGTTCAAGTACAAGAAGAGTATCCGCCTCGCTTTCGGAAAATACCAGATTTAATCCCCGGTGCCGCCGGGTACCCCCCGGTTTCCAATTAGTAAAAAATTTCCCCTGGCCTGGTGCTCGGCTCTTCTGGGGTGAGATGCTTGGGAAAAGGGGTCACAGACAGGAAACGTTTACTCAAAAAGAAAAGAAAAAAAAAACAGGCCACATAATGGGCTTTTCGCCGCACGAGGCGAAGTTATTATTCTCCGATGGCGGAACGGATCACTGTCCCGTCGGCGCTTACTATTTAGAACCTATGACCCCTTTCTCAAACATTTCACTCGAAATAGCCGAGCATCAGGCCGTGAGAAAGCTTGCACCCATTGAAAACCGGTGCGTACCCTGCGCCATCAGGGACCGAATCTGGTATCTCCCGAATACGAAGCAGATGCTCTAACACAAGGTCAAAGTCTCTTCGCATTCGGGAGGTAGCAGGTTAGGTTCCATCCCCGGTACTACCGGGAACCCACCGGTTTTTCAATGGGTACAAGCTTTACCCGGCTTGGTGTTTGGCGCTTTGGGGTGTAAGGCTTGGGAAGGGGTCTTAGGTTCCAAATGGTTGCGCCGATGGGACAGGGATCCATTCCGCCATCGGACAACATCATCATCATCATCATTTATTAACCCTTAAAGGTCTCCGTTCGGGACGTTACATAAGGGGGGGGGGGGTGGTACAGGATTGTTCAGCAGTCATACATGATCATAAATATAAAAGTAATATAGAAGTATAGAAAAACAATATATATAGAAAATAACAAGATATGATAAAATAAGAAAAGCACAAAATAGAAACAGCAGGTAAAACAAGGTGAAAAAAGACAAGTGTAACAAATTCGGATAAGTCATGGCAGAGTGGCAAAAATATAAAAAAAAAAATTCAAATAAAAGCTATGGAAGTAAAACCGGCTGTCAGCTTGCAGGGCTTGGTAGCTGACATAAGGTACAGGAAGATTATTTTTCATTGAGATAGTCGATTAGGAGCTGTTTGAATATAGAAGGATTAGCCTCAATGACAATGTATTCGGGGAGGTTATTCCAGTTTTCTATCGCACTGGGAAGGAAGGATTTATTGAAGGAATTGGTGGAGCCGTGCAAACGCTATATTCTTAAAGAGTTAAATAAACGGCGAGATGATCGTACCGGAGCTCGTAGAAGGTTTTCTCGAAGTGCTGGAAAGTTAAAGTACAGTTTGTGAAAAAGACAAAGAATAGAAATTTTCCTGCGGAAAGCTAATGATTTGAGACCGAGAGATGATTTCAATAATGCAAACACGGGGGCCAGTTGGTTGATCATTCTGTGGAATACTGCGCTACTTGATATACAGAGACAAATGGAAGACGACACACGAATACTGCGCTTCATTCGTGTGTCGTCTTCCATTTGTCTCTGTATATCAAGTAGCGCAGTATTCCACAGAATGATTTCAAGATTGTGATGCTGAACTGCGATTTGTACTGTGAGGTGATGAAGCGTGCTGCCCAATTCTGAATGGCTTCGAGTGAGTCTATCAAGTAGGTCTGGTGAGGATTCCATATTGTTGAGGCATATTCTAGTTTAGTCCGAATCTACGTTTCATATGCTAGTTGTCTGGTGGCTGCGGTGGACATGGGAAGTGATCTCCTGATGCATCCGAGTGATTTGCAAGCACTAGCACATAGTTTGGTGATGTGGTCAGCCCAAGTTAGGTTGGTTGTTATTTCGATGCCGAGGTACCTGTATGAATTTGTTTGAGAGAGCGCTATGGAGCTCAGGGAGTACGAGAAATGAAGAATGGAACGTTTACGTGTGATGTGCATGAATTTACATTTCGAGACATTGAGCTGCATTAGCCAATCGGAACACCACTTCTGAATTCGGGTTAGGTCATCCTGTAATATTTCCTGATCTCTGCTATTGATGATGCGGCGATAAATGACGCAGTCTTCCGCGAAGAGACGGACAGATGATAAAATACCAGATGGCAAATCGTTAATGAAAATTAGGAAGAGTAACGGAGCAACAACCGATCCTTGAGGGACCCCGGAGATTACTCTAGTAGTTTCGGATGCGGGATTGGCGATGACGACGAATTGCAAATGGTTAGTTAAGAAACAGTGGATCCAGGATAAGACAAGAGGGTCAAGTGACAGACCTGAGAGTTTGGAAAAGAGACGCTGGTGAGGAACGCGATCGAATGCCTTGGCGAAGTCTGGGTAAATGATATCGGTTTGGAAAGAAGCGTTTAGATTTAAGTGAAGATCAGTTGTGAGTTCGAATAGTTGAGTTTCGCAAGAAAAACCTGTCCTGAAACCATGCTTATTGGGAAAGAAAAAATAATTGTAGTCAAGGTGAGATGCGATATGCGAGTATATTATATGTTCAAAAAGTTTACAAGAGATACATGTCAGTGAAATTGGTCGATAATTTGAGGGGTCGGAGCGATCTCCAGCTTTGAAGACTGGTGTGACCTTGCTTAATTTCCAGTCGTCTGGAATCTGACTAGTATTAAGAGACTGGGTGAAGATGAGTTGCAAGATTTGGCTCGTGAAATATTTAGTGGCTTTTAAAATCTTAGCAGGGATGTTGTCTGGTCCAGGGGAAGTGGATGTCTTTAGATTATCAATGAGGTTTGAAATTCCCTCTGTTGAGATTGTGATAGGTGGCATAGGTGCATAATTTAGACTTGGCACGGAAAAAGTGCTTACTGATGGATCGGGGGTGAACACGGAGGTGAAATAGGAGTTCATTACATCGGAGCGCTCGGATATTGGAACGTCGGAGCTGTCTTGTGTTTTCAGGGAAATATTGTGCGAACTGTTTTTATTGGGCGTGAGTAAATTCCAAAATTCCCTAGGGTTTACCCACAGTATCTCTATGAGATCGCGACAGTAGAATTTTCGTTTTGAAGATCGTAATAACTGCGTGTATTCGTGCAGGCTTGCAATGTATTTGTCCCACTTCGCAGCGCATCCCGATTTCTTGGCATTACGAAATAGGCGTTTTTCCGACTCTGACTCCGACTCGCGCGGCAAAAGCCATTATGTGTCCTTTTTTTATTTTTGAACCCACATTTTTGGTCCATGGGCCCTTTTCCCAAGCGTTTCACCCCAGAAGAGCCGAGCACTAGGCCGGGGCAAATCTTCTACTCTATGGAATCCGGTGGGGACCCGGCGGCACCGCGGATCGAACCTAGCACCTCCCGAAAGCGAGGCGGATGTTCTTCCACAAGCCCACTGTTTGGATCCGCTTCCCTTTGGTATGCAAAAATTGTGGTTATTTGTAGTAAACCTTCATCTCAGGGGAAAGCAGGGAAGGCGCTATTGAAACTGTTTAAATACTGATGGCTTAGTTCAAGTTTGTGAGTTTTTAGTGCAGGCCCTTTGTACCTATATAATAATGGCTTAGGGACATTTATAATTATTTAGCATTCCCAACTTTTTTTTCATTTTTCTCTATTTACTTTTCTACATGTAGGTCAACGAACTGGGTGATTCTTCTGTTTCTCTCCATCTCTCTGCCGAACTAAAGGCGCTTCACTGACTGAGAAAATAAAGTCAGCATTACGCATTTTCAGGATATTGACAAAATTTGATTGTGGTCAAACAACCAATAATTAGCCTTCTCGGTAGCTAGACTGCTGCTTGTGAATAGCGTACGCACGTACTACTAGTGCGACGATGTTCCATCTATGCTAGGCTGTACGCTTCTGCTGTTTTGAACTTTTATTCTGGCCTAGCTGGAACAACTTTGATGTCATCTTGCGTTTCCTACGTTATTCACCACCTAAACTAAGCACAAAGAAAATATGAGCTTCTCATCTTCAGCGCGGGTGTTTTTTATAAGAGAAACGTTACAGTTCTTCTCTTCAGTAGCCTTTATGCAAAGCAAAAACAAACAAAAATGAAAATTTTTTAAGGAATGAACTCTTTTTCACACAAGAAAATAAGTGTCAAATTTAGGTATATACTACCTCAGAAGCTCTTCTCTAAAACCTGTCTCAGTGGCACCACTACTGCGCGACGCGCAGAGTCTCCTCGCGAATATCTGCCCATAGGTCCATGACACTAGATCCCTGTGTCTTCTCCACGATAGCCATTTCCATGCGCTGCAGCTGAGGTCCGTTGAAGTGCTCTTTCCAGCCTCCTACCTTGGCTCTCCTAACAATGCTAAAGTGGGTAGGATCTGGGACGACAGCTGCGTTGACGATGGTGTTCAGTTCCGTTAGCCTTGCATCTATGTCTGCCCGTCTAGTGTTGGTTAGATCAACCTCTATTGCCTTCCTCATGGTCTCCGGTTTTGCCCTCTCCAAAATTTTCTCCAATCTTTTTCGTCCTGCTTCGCCGCCTTCTTCCAACATCTTGCTGTAGCGCTCGCCTAGAAAGCGCGCCAAGCGGATGACAGTGCCCGGCGTATCTCGCTTGAGTTCTTCGTAGGTGAGGAACAAGACATTGGGCTCATTCCTCAAGCAGTAGGCCGATATCAGGTGCTCAAAGTAGTCACCGTATCCGAAGTTTCCTTCAATAAAAGCTTCCAGAAAGTCGTCAAAAGAGGCATCTTCAAAATGATAAAAACTGAACGCCTTAATGTGGTAGTAAAATGAGACGCAGACATCCCAAGGGTTCCGTGCCACGTAGACATACTTAGCCTCGGGGTTGAACTTGTCCGGGCGCAACGGGAGATGAGTCATAAACAATCTAAGGGTGCCTGGAGCCAGGTTGTGCTCCCAATGCATTTCATAGTAGTCTATAAACACGGTAGCGCCAATGAACTCTTCGTAGCTATCGACAGAGCCACCCTCCTTGAGAATGAGCTGCGTTAAGTACTGCACCCAGTGGGTACCACTCTTCGGATACGTCACTTGAAGAAGATCGCCCTTCTTAGGGACGAATTCCAGCGCTTGCCTTATCCGCTCAGGTATGGTGTAGGGGCACCGTGGTACGCCATCAATAACTTTGTAGAACGGCTTCTTTCGCTCAGTTGTGCATTCCGCCATCGTTTGGTTGCGCAACAGCTGGCCGAAGGAAGCCTCGGCCGTTGTTTGTGGGATACTGCAAGAGATGAAGGGAAAATTAGGCGCTGTGCTGAGCGGACTTCAGCCATGCGGCAGGAACTCAATTGGAGTTCATCACTTGCGATACTCTCATTATAGGGTTCGCGCATCCAGAAAATAAGAAAAACGCTGGGTCCACATCGGAAACGTACTTCTACAGGGAGCAGGAGGGGACTAGTGACGTTATTAAAACTATTGGAGTTGCCACTCGTTCTCTCCTAAAACCGTGAGTCAGGCAGAATTGCGCGCTTTTAAACGCATCAATAACATTTAGATGGCTGAGAATTTCCAGGATTGTGGAGTAAAAGCAGTGGAAATGAAGTTGGGTACAATCGATCTCTGTGTCACCTTCAACTGCAAAGAAGAACACGCTAGAGCAACCTCAAGCTTTTTGTCAAGGCTGGCTTCACGGCATGACAGCAGTGTCTCGATAAAAAACGATAAAAAAAAAATGCTTGAAAGACCGAAGGGTGCTTTCAACCAGACCCGACGTTAACCTTGTCACGTGGGTTTTCAGTGCCAGCGCTGCCAGCAGGTACCAAGGGACGCGCAGCCGATCTGTCCCCATGCGCACGAAGTAATCATGGAAGAGCTATTAGGAGAAGCTCCCCTTAGAGGGGAATGGCGCGCATTTGGATGTATCGAATGTTTCCCTGAACGGGAGCTTGAGAAACTTAAACAACGGCGCTATTCTTTTGCATGCTATTTTCAAGGTATATTCTGAATGTTAGATATATGCAATAATTCTATATAGCGGTAAATTCTATATAGGAGCTCAGAGATATCTGAGGTCAGGTGCATTCTTGATGTAGTACCTCATCGTGTACTACTTAATTGACTTGGCACTCTGACCTTGTGTTTTGAAGAGAACGGTTTCATGAAGCTGTGTTTCAGAAAATCATCTTGCATAAGCTTGCCGCCGGTATAGCAGCATTTTTTTTTTTTCGCAGCCCGCCTCCAGAAAGAAGGGCGATATATTTAGCGCGTGAGAAAGAGCCGGTCGCTGGAGATGTGTGGAACTGTTATTGCCAGAGGTAATGAGCGCATAACAGTTAAAAAATTCGAGGACACATTGGCGACTAAAGTGATGAAAGGCGAAAGCCGGAGTGCTGCATTCTGCTACGCAACTTTTGGGCATGTAGCGATGAATGCTGCTACGAGTAAAGCGAGTGACAACTCTTTCACATTCTGCGCGTGGATTAATTCAGTGAACTCTGCTTGGCAGCGACGAGATCGCGCTTCTTGTATCTGCGCAGTTATTCTACGTTTACTGCTGTGTGGTTGATTTTCTTCCTTTCTTTCTTTCCTTCTTTCTTTCTTTCTTTCTTTCTTTCTTTCTTTCTTTCTTTCTTTCTTTCTTTCTTTCTTTCTTTCTTTCTTTCTTTCTTTCTTTCTTTCTTTCTTTCTTTCTTTCTTTTTTAGGCATTTGCCTAAAAGGAGGCTGAGGCTAAAGGCGCGGTCGCCTGTCGTGGCCTCAGCCCCCTGCTACATGATCAGTAAGCATCGAAAATACAATATTGCGGCAGGCTGGCACACAACAGTATAGCCTTGATCAGGACATAAAAGGAAAGAAACAAAATAATAGTGACATTTGTGCGCAGTGTGTGCAAAAGAATTATATGTAGGTACAATATGAATATAATGAAGACACTTAATAGGCACAATTTTACGATGAGTATCGCAGGCATACAAAAATAATGAAAGGTGAAGAAATATACACAGTACAAAGCCCTATATCAGACAGGCGAGTTTCTCCTTTTTTTTACATTTAAACCATAAGACAAGTAAACAAATACATGGTTAATTACAGATTACACTGGACAAAACGAAACCGGTGCGGGATTTTACTGGTGCGCGTCCATAATTAGCAAATAAAAATGAAATATTTTCGCAACTCTCACTAATTAGGCATTAAAATAATTAGTCAATATTCACAAATATTTAGTAATTCACAATCAGTGAAAAAATAGTCACTAATTACTTATTGATTATTGATTGGCAAATGGCCATATAAGGCACGCATTCGCGCATACTGCGGTGGTGCTCTGTGATTGGTTGATACTTCCATGACATCATCCCGTCTCGACAAATTAGTGCCGCCGCAAAATCGTGACACTTTTGATAACGACAACGATGAGTCAATGAAGGCTTTCGCCTTAAAAAATGACGGCAATAACTACACACAGCAGTTCTCGTACGTAATTGACAGCCATCGTTGTCCTTGCACATATGACCGTCATAGCAGCGTTATTAGCCCGAGCGGAACATTTTTTACTAGGGGTGTGCGATGCCGAATAGTAACTATCGAACGCTCAGCCATGTTGCTGAGACAGGCACTGCACAAAACGTTGTTCCGCAGAGCCAAACACACGCGACGGGGCACAACGCAAGACCGCCTTGCACAACGGAACAATGGCGAAGTCGAATTGGTTTGGAGTGGATTGTGGACCTCACCCTTTGCATCAGGCGGGCGCTCACAGCGTGGTCGCGTAGGCGCACGGAGAGACACAGGAGTGGGGAACTTCTTCTTGCACTCGACAGGTGGCGACGCGTGCGTTCATTATCATTATCATTTTGTTTTGTTTAGTTCGCTGCGATTTTCCAGTTGTTGCGGCGTGTTTTTGTGCAACCCTTTCGTGTATTTTTATGGTCGCTATCCTTCGTGACGTGTACCGCCCAGCGATGTTCCGGCCGCGTGAAGTATGGGATTTTTTGGGCGATTCATGATTCGAATGCATCACGACAGTGCTATCAGTATTGTGCCATTTATTTCCACCTGAGCGTAGACTATAAAATTAATATGTGCGTCCCATCCTCGGAAAACCAATGACAGCACTAAAACCTGGAGAAGAGGGAGGAATGACAGGTATCTCGTCTTCCCTGCACCGGCGCCGAGCCTGTCGCAAAATATATCGAATATTTGGTCATCCGAATACTAGGTATTCGATTCGCGAATCGAATAATTCGAGAACTTGTTATTTGATTCGTATTGGAGAATTCGAGTATCCGCACATCACTATTTTTTACCTATTTCCTCCACAATCTCTAAAATTCCGGTAACAGTGTCCCATGCAATGTGTGCCTGCTCGTGGAGAGCTGCGGTGTCACACGAAGTTCAAAAGTGATCACATCTACAACTACACTTCTTTAAGAAGCATATCATAGTCAGATACTGCTTGGAAAATCAACGGCATTTGGTAACAATAGCCCAGGGTCCGCAGTGTCCTTTATTACTTACAGGGAAATCAAAACCAACAATAAAATCAGCTTTTTCGTATTTATTACAACTCTTGAGCCAACAATGTGGTCCAAATGTCAGTGAAGTACTTTTTAGCTAACACGAAAAACTTCAACAACTTTCAACTTCGAACCTTTTTCACTGTGGTAAATGCAGACATAAATTTTGGTCGACTCTTACCGGAATATGATCGGTTCCACATGGTCAGTCATTAAAATTTCGGCGAAAACCCTGAGAAAACTACCAGAGGAATTATCTTGACGCCTCCATTGTAGCCGGTTGAGAGAGTACGCAGCTTTTGCTTTCAAGATGTTGATTGTGATACTTCAATTTGTGAGTATACAATGTGTATATTATTGCAAAGCACAAATTGCTTGTGGAGGCGAGTATTTATAATGTCAGCTGCAGAAGTGAACCTCCGTTGTGTACTAAGTTTTGTCATACCAGATCGCACAATAGTGAAGTGGCCTAGTGGTTTACATCAAAGAGCGAGATGTGCATATTCCTTTCGTACGGCGGCGGAAGAACAATATCTTATTCAAAATCAGGTGGCGTGCTATTTGTTTTACCAGTTATAAAAATAGCAGCTTTTCTCGATTCTAGGCCCCTGTTGTTAGAGTACCAATTACCCGCGTCACGCATGTCTACATTGCCGGTCAACTTTTGAACACATGAACGCTGAAGCTTTTAAGAGGGCAAGTAGAAGGTTACGAAAACCACCGGTATACAGAACATCGCGCAAATAATTATTTCCTTGTATCTCGAATCTGATGACACTGCTTATAATTGCAGCATTCCAGGTTTAAAGGAATGATCAAATGTTTCGATCCGCAGCAAATAAATTTTTCAATTGGCTCTTCGCGTGCATTCAATAGTAAAGATTGGCATCTAAACATCACGGGGAAGAGTGTTAACTGCAAAACACTACGAGCCTAACAAGGGGCTTTAAGCGGATATATTTGTTGATATTTTGTAATCTTTCGATATGCGAAGATTTGTGTTTTTAACAAATTCTAGTTTCAAAATGCATTTGACAGGGTTTAGGGGTATAAATCATTCCACATACTTTTACCAGCAAACTTCCTGCGCTAAGATCTCACACAGTGCTGAGCTAAAGGGCCCTGCGAAGCAAGCAATGTGGGAACGATTGCACAAAATGCCCTAATTTAATAAAAGTGCCAATTCTGCATGGATCGAGCGTTTAAGTGCGAGGGCCTTACTTATCACGATCTACCCGGAACATGATAATTGAGGGCTATCTGCGTATGGACCTTCAACCTTGAACCTGGAGTTTCGAAACGGAGCTCCCTTTGTGTCCAGATAAGGAGAAAAAATCGCCAGAACGAATCAGAGTCGAAAGCCGAAATGTCTCGGGGAAAACATTTAAGGAACAATATAGCTATCACCGCAGCCCTCACCGGTGGGTGTTATAGCGTCTTTCTCGCGCTGTGCATCGCTGTGCATCTTCATCGAAATCCATCCATGTGCGATGGACCCAAACCATCCAACTGCCCTCTTAAAGTTCGTTGAAAGTGCGATGGGGTTTCGCTAATGGACTTGGTACACCCACAGTTTGTTTGTCCCACTCTCAAAATATTTTTGCGCAATTCGATAATCGAAATTCGAAAATTGAATTGACCCACGCTCAAAATCGCGCTTATTTCGCATGCTAGCAAGGTGATGTTAAAAATCCTGCAAGGTAGGCTGCAGCAGTATGTGGATCGGGAGTTTCCGGACGTGCAAGCTGGGTTTCGCAAGGGCAGAGGAACTAGAGACCAAATTGCCAACCTTCGCTGGATCATGGAAAAAGCAAGAGAGTTCCAGAAACCCATTTACTTCTGCTTTATTGATTATGCGAAAGCGTTTGACTGCGTAGATTACAGCAGATTGTGGCAAGCTCTCCAAGAGATGGGAGTTCCAATTCACCTCATCTGTCTCCTCAGGAACCTTTATGAAGGGCAAGAGGCCACAGTCAGAACTGGGCATGGTCTTACTGATTGGTTTCCGATTGAGAAAGGGGTGAGGCAAGGCTGCATACTGTCGCCCTGCCTATTTAACTTATATGCAGAGTGCATCATGAGGAAGGCCGGTCTGGACGAGTCTTCAGCTGGAGTGAAGATTGCTGGAAAACGTATCGACAACCTTAGATATGCGGATGATACCACGTTAATAGCAGAAAGTGAAGTGGAACTCAAGAGACTTCTGATGCGCGTACAAGAAGAGAGTGAGAAGTTTGGGCTTAAACTGAACATTAAAAAGACGAAGATCATGGCGTCTTGCCCTATCAAGTCCTGGAGCATCAATGGACAAGAAGTGGAAGCTGTGACAGATTTTCTGTTCTTGGGCGCCAAGATTACCTCTGAAGGAGACTGCAGCCATGAAATTAGGAGACGCCTGCTTCTGGGAAAGAGAGCAATGGTTAGCCTTGACCGCCTAGTAAAGAGCAGAGACATTAGTCTGCCAACCAAGATTCGTGTAACCCGTGCTATGGTCTTTCCAGTTGTGATGTACGGATGCGAGAGTTGGACTGTGAAAAAGGCTGACCGCCGAAGAATTGACGCGTTTGAATTGTGGTGCTGGCGAAGACTCTTAAGAGTTCCCTGGACTGCCAGAAAATCAAATCAGTCGATATTGTCGACCATAAACCCTGACTGCTCATTGGAGGGTCAAATTCTAAAGTTAAAGCTCAGCTACTTTGGTCATCTGATGAGAAGAGAGGAGTCGCTGGAGAAAGATTTGATGTTGGGAAAGGTTGAGGGTCGCCGGAGAAGGGGTAGGCAGCGAACGCGATGGTTAGATGGCATTCTCGAGGCATTGCAGATGAAGCTATGTGATGTTAAGAAGATAGTGAGAGACCGGAAAGCGTGGCGTGACATGGTCCATAGGGTCACGAAGAGTCGGACACGACTGAACGCCTGAACTGAACTGATAGTCCCAAATCGATTCAGGCAATGAGGGCTGCCGTAGTGAAGGACTCCGGAAATTTCGCACTCTGGGGTTCCTTAACGCGCACTCACATCGCACGGCACACAAACACTTTGCATTTTTCTTCTCTATCGAAAAGCGGCCGCCGCCACCGGGATTTTGTCCCGTATCCCGTAGCAATCGAGCACCCTATCCAGTGAGCCATTGAGGCGGTGCTTTAAATATGGAAAGAGAACGGAGATGGGGACGCTCGCGCGACACTTCGTAGGTTGGTGGAATGAAACCGTCTTCCATTTTGTATGCTTTATGGTAGGACATTTATAGCCTTTATGTATGTGGCCATCAAAACTAGATCGTTAGAGGCACTAAGCATACGCAGCACCGTACCTCCTAATGACCTCCAGGCATTAGTGATATGCCCCAACGTTTTCACTGAGCTCGTGCTGGGACGATGCTAATAACAAAGCTCCAGTACGTATTTTTCCCCGAAAGCAGGAACGGGCTGCAGAGTTCAAGACAATTTCACGCCTTCCGGGACCTACTAGTTTTCACACGGATAGAACGATGGCGGCTCGCTGTTAAAACATGTTGTATAGGTCGAAAGTCAAGGCAATGTCTGTTAAGGGAATTTCCCTATATAGCTTACCTTCAATGTGGTGCACAGGAGGTGAGACGCCGCTTTTCTGCTCTGTTCTGTTTCTGCTCCTCAAGCATGCCCTCCGCTCTGCCAACACGAGATAAGGAATATAAGCCGGCGCCAAACAATCGAAATGCCTATTTTATCTTGTCTCCACTGCTCTGAGACCTGACAATGGGAAAACCTTTATCATCGCCACGCAACAGGATTGTTGGAGTTCACTAAAGAGCATTTCGTATATGGTCGTGCCAATACACGCGCGATGTCTATATATCTGTTGCTCGTGCTTGGCGCGATATGCCCTTAGATGATTATGTGCCATTAAAACCAACATAACATATATTTGTTGCATATGCGAGCTGGGGAGCCATGTCTACGTGTGTCCTAGTAAGAGCGCAGATGCAAGACCTTTTCCAGGCAGGGCCGTTGTCTTGCCTTCACACTATATCTAAAGTGATCAGAGCTGCTGCCTGCGCTAACTCCAGCGCAGCACGAGTACCTTTTCCCTCCGGTCTAGCAGGGTATCGCTATGCCGCATTTACAATAAACTAGATAAGTGTACGTGGCATGTTTTTCTGCGTGAAAAAAAAAAAGTGTATTCACCTTCGCAATAGCGGTTGTTCGTAGCGACAACTTACCTCGCTCTCCTCGAGCCACGATGACTCTTTCTTGTGGCAATACTGGGGGGAGAGGGCCTGCAGTCGCCACTCCCGCAACTTCTTATCTTTGGTGGAAAGGTAAAGCTTTGTTAACTTTAGATAAAGGTGTTAATATAATCCCTTGCAGGCATGCGCATTTTCTTTTAGTCTGGGGCACAAATCTTCGAAGTCGGAACACATGTCTTTCTGACGCAAATTGATCAAATCACAACATGGAGTGCTTATAAATTTACTGAGTGAAATTCGAACCCTTTACGGAAGTGTACTTCAAGCACCTTTAGATACAGGTTGGGACGGGGACAACTCGTAGCGGTGGGTTGTAGAGTGCTGCTGAAGTTATATGCCTTAGACAGCTTAGTGATCGCTCGATTAGTTAAATAAAATATAGAAAATAATGTTTCTTTTGTTTTAAGAAGCAATGCTATAATCCCAAATCGAAGGTCGCGAACATCGAAGGCTTTTTTTTTTTTGTTTTTATTATTCACTAATGCGGCTTGAAGTATTGAACGCAAAAAACAAACATGTAAAAAGCCTTTGAGTTGGGTTTCCCTCATCACGCTCTATAAAATGGTGTTGCCTATATTTTTGTGCACGAAATACTGCCGCCGTTTTGGTATTTCATGCTTTAGGAGTTGCTATAATTTTGGTAATATTACGAAACTTAGAAACTACATTTTATTACTATGGAATGTGTGAAAGGCAATTAAACGAGCTGTCAAATGCAAATTTTGAAGTTTTGTCGTTTCGAACTTCAGAGCCGGTGATTAAAATAAAAAAAACTCACCTGTAAGTTTAACGGCCTTCAATTCTACAATGTATCATTACCCCTTAAATTTGTACAAAAGAGTTGGTTAAGTATTTTAATTTATTAACCGCGTGATCCTTTAACTCCACAATGCACTTTAGGTACTGTCCTATTCCCTAAAATATTCGGTTCTGTCGACATTCTAGGCGAAAACTCGCTGGCATGCCTCTCATAGGTCGTAACTGGCCGGTGACATGTGCTTCACAGCACCGAGCACAGAAGACTGCACTTATTTCGGAGGAGCGGCCAAATAGGGCTTCGCCATGGAAACGGGCGGAGGGGATGAGATTAGAATGCAGTCCTCCGTGACCTTTCGAAAATTGGGTCTCGAGTTATGCACGCTGCTCCTACTCCACGCATGTGTGCTCGGACGACATGGTTAAAGCGTGTCTTTATATCTACAGTGCGTGCTCTTTCATTTCCAATGATAGCTTGCGGCACTATGCTAATTATATATGTGGGATAATAGAGGCACAGATTGGGGATATACACATAGGAAAGTGCCCGTACGTAAAAGAGGTATCGCAATGGGAGCCAGCAAACGGAAACAATTAAAACTGTAAACTATATATACATAAAGCCGGAGCTAAGCTGGAGCTAAGGCGTCCCCCAAAATTTATTGTATATGGGAAACTTTAGGCTGTGAAAAAAAGATGACCAGATATATAGTTATGTAACAATAAATATTGTTATTAAGAGCGTTTACTGAGAAATAGAGTTTTCATTTTTATCTTCAAAAAACGTGTGAAATCGGCTATTATGTTCTAACTCGTTCGTTTCTTTTTAAGGCGTACACTAGAAAAGCATCAGTAGAGGAAGGAACGGCCTCTCAGTGCGTACCTGACGTTCTGATGATCTGCTATATTTGCGAGTTCTCGTTTCACGGTCACGTTACAGCCTCGCGACGGAAGAAAGAGGGGAATGTATATTTATCAAACAAGTAAGACTTCCAGAATCACACGCGAAGTTTTGGTGGCAGTTTCCTTAAAGATGCACATTAAAGTTTGGCAACTGCGTCTATATTTTGAACAGGTGCGCTACCTGCTGAGGGGCATTAAACAACTAACATTATCTCGGACATTTTAGATTTTCGGTCTCCCCATTGATTTTCTATCCCCGTCATGAAAGCCTGTGTTAGCGAAGGAGCCATTTTAAAAGTGAAGCATTTATCTAAAAAAACAGGGAGTATCCATATTAAATTATTGAACAAGGTTAGAGCTTAGGGGCTCGTTTTGTCATGCATATGAAGGAAGCCAACGGTCACCGATACTATAGGGAAAGTTAAAAAGGGTTTTCCTCCTGACGCGAACGGGGAAGGGGAGTGTAGCTGCCTGTTTTGAAAAAGTTCAGCGTAAGGACAGTCAACAATTTACAACAGACTTATTTTATGCGCTGCCATTTGATCCAGTCCGAAGTGCCAGAGCACACACTTTTCTCTCAGGCCAAGCATGTGCGAAAGGGGGCGAAATGTGGTTACGCTCATGTGAAATCTCTGTGCATCTGTGCAGCAGATGTGCAAAAGGAGGTTTTCACGTGCCTCACCTGCAGCGGGCTTTATGTGTTGCTCACACAGTCGTGAAGTTTCAATACACAGTGCTTTCCTGTGATGGCAAGTTCTCCAAAACACTGGCAACAGCGATTCGATCAGTCCATTGTTGCCTTTCATTTCTCTTTTCGTTTGGCGTGCAGATGTATTTCTTCCTATATTTCGCTTTACATGAGCAATAATGTTTCAGTTGTCTAAATCTGGCTCTCTTCGGAAGCCCTATGCGAGAGTAAATTTGGCCAGGTGAGTTATCATGCCCAGAAATTGTACACAAGCCTTTATTTAAGTTTTTGTGAAGGCATTTGTAAGCATATGGTAAAACCCCGCTTATACACACAGTAGATCCACAGATTTTCTTTCTGGAGGCTCATTTTCGGCTGTTCCATGGCCGAATATATCACCACTGGCACTCTATTACAGTCTAAACCACTTGGTGCGAACGAAAGAAACAAATTTAAAAGAAAATTCGCGCTGTGCATTGCAAGGTTGTGCAGTTCCCTTCAATGGTTTAGTAACATGATATTACGAATCCCGGAGTTGCGTTACAATTAAAATTGATGCCTAAGAAGGCTGATCTTGCACTTCGGAATTGACACTTCTTCTTTTCTGAATTAGTTAAAACAAAAATTAAATGGTATTTATTTTATCTTAAATAATAAACGTTACAAGCGCAGAAAAAAACACAGCAAACATCCCGCAACTGCTTACAGTTCTCAATGGGATTCACTAGATTAGGACGCTCCATTCTTTTTAAAAGCTTAATTACCATTACCTTTGTCTGCCGGTTTTACTGAGCAGCAGCAGCCCAACCGACACAAAGACAGAAAGCAAGACCATTTCACTGAATGTGTATTTGTTGCAGCTTTATTCAAGTGGGCGAGATGTGCGCAAGGTTCTGACATAAGTTGACGCCGTTTGTCGACCCCATATTTACGAAATGAAGATTTCCAGTAGACCAAAATTGAGAAATATACATAGTCCTACGTCCTTACGTCCAGTGTACAATAAATCAGCGACTCCACCTTAACCTGTGCTTTACAGACAAACCATATTTCCGAAAAAGCCACAGCTGCTGTTTAATTCGCTGCGCTCAATTTCACTCTAATTGAATTTAACAGATTCTCCGTGCCAGTTAAATATTTTGGTTGAGACGCTTTAGTTACAAAGGTTTATAGCTTCATCAGTGGGCATTGCATTTTTTTCTGTCAAGGTATAACAACCATAGCCTCTCCGTCTAGGACTTTTTTAAACATTCACTTACGAGCGTTGTGCAAACATTTCTTTCCCAAACTCCATGGTGGCCCCTTTTATTCTTTTTCTATTCCTGACTTTCTTCGTCAGAAGCTTAATCAAGCAGAAGCAGAAGAGAAGCTGCAAGGTAACACATCGACAAGCACATTATGTGGACAGCTTGAGCTATCAGGAGGGCTACCGGCACAAGCCATACGAGGTGCCGATGGTCAGACACTTACGGCTGCGCCCAGTTGAGCACAACAACCATAGCTGAATCAGTATTGCATCTAGTCCCATTACCAAGTGGACAACGAGTGAGCCGCGCCACAAGCACTGATAAATTGCGCAGGTACTACAAAATTCTCGAATTTAATTGCTTTCAACGCTGCATGTTATGATGGCAGTTTGTAATCACAAAAACCGAACAAAACGAAAATGAACATCCACACAAATGAAACAGTAACAGGCTGGCCTCCAACGGATGAACCTTCACAGCCCATCTTACCGATAACATGATGCGATCTACGGTTCTGGTACAATTTAACTGCCTGCCCTGCCAGCCCTCGCGGCTACATTAGTTTTCTCAGCAATGACAACTGGCGCACGGCGTTCTAAAGGAGCCTGCGAGAAGTGCGGTAATAGAAAAAAGACATGCATGAAGGCGTATGGGTGACAGTATTGGTGAGAGTAGGTGAAATGAAAGACAGCGCTCAAAAAATTGCTGAGCTTGTGACGTCAGTCTGCAGCGTCTACTGCGTCCGTTCTAGCGTATTTCAAGCCATTTCGAGGTGACAAATTCGGAGCTCTTATGTATCCGATACCTCACCCATCCTCCTTTCGCTAGCCTCAAAACCGAACCCAAACGCAGTTCCTTCGCCCTCCATTTTTCACTGTTTTGGAGCAGGGCTTCTCATTAGCAGGACACTGATGGAGCGTTCTGTGCGAAAACAGTCCACAGCACAAACAGTCCACAGCGCCGGCCACAGTGGAGACGAAATCATAAGCGACATTTGTTGATGTAGCTTTCGTCGCAACCTCCACCAGCTCCTCGTGATGGCGGCATCTCGCTGAAACACCCTTCGATTGTTTCTTGCGCGATGTTGCCGCCAGGCAAATTCTTGCCATTGTTCTTACAGCTGCCGTTGCTGTTAACATTCGCCGTAGTGCCACTCCGCGATGTGTCGCTTCGCTGCTGTGGCATGAAGAGTAACCTCTCGAGGTGGCCCGTGGGTGCGTCGCAGGCAATGAAGAGGAAGTAGCTCAGGATGTAACTCCACACCAGCACGGAGAAGCACTGAGACACCTGCGAAGCAGCAATACAGTAACATGAAGCTGCAGCCTGAAATCACTCCACATCATTTATTTACTTGGCAGTGGCAGTTGCTTTAAGGTCCATATATTTGGAAAGAACTTTCACTACAAAATTCACGGGGCGAAAATCTTGACGCAGCGCGCTGCGAACTGGCCGCACAGTTCTCTGTGCAAAGAACAAGGAGCGAATAGCGCTGGCATACACCACTCTTTTAAAGTATAGGTGAAGAGAGAATTTTAGGGCTGAAGTGAATTCGAAATCGATAGTGATTTTCAAAACACTTGCGCTAGGTAAACCACTCCTAGCACTGTAGCCTAGTGCATAAAGTTAAAAAAAATGCCTGTCATAACAAAAGATGGCAAATTTAACTATACTGGCTAAGGGACAACCGCAAAATGTTTTGGATTTACGCTACGTCTCGATTTTATATCCGGAACATTACAGATAGCAACTTGACTGCACCTTTTCTGACAGGAATACCATTAATTCATATCGGCTTCATAGCAATGTAGTTCACAAATGTTATCACACTCTGATATAGCCTTTTTTTGTGTCAGAATGAAAAATGTACTATCAAATATATAGGGGCTATCATTTAAAACAACGATCAGATAAACTCTTTCGAGAAGCGGCTCCCATGTGTTCCTCACCATATTTCTTGCGTGTGAAAAACCCTTGCACTTGCCGCTTCAGTGACGCTACAGTCTAACGGTTATTTTGGGCCGCGCAAGCGAGTCAAGTGATTCTACCACGCACGCGTGTGTCTTATGTATTAAAAAGTACATGACCGCCAACTATGGAAGCTCGCCACCTCTTCGGAAGCATCTGAATTTGAAATATCGTGGGGCGTGGTAAAGCCTAAGCTTGAACACGGAGCCCCACAGTACTATAGTGGCCCATTACAGTGCCACTGCGCGGAGAGAAAGTCATCTAAGGAAACATGTTCTCTTCGTGCTGATGCAACCCATACTCCTATCCCTTTGCGCAAGAAACATAAAAGCCACGTGTTGGTGTGGACGCTTCAGTCTTCACGTTTAATAAAAGCTGTGCCATGGATGAAGCCCAATAACGGCCATGTGGAAACTAGTCCTCTCGATGCAACGTGTATGCGACAGGCGAAGACGTGCGAAGCATCTAGAAGCCGCAGCGTAAGACGAGCCATGGGTACAACAGCACAAGCGTATATGCGAAATGAGAAAAAAGTTGAGTAGGAATGACGTAAAGAGCCAAAATCTACAAGTACGGTTTCGGGAAGGGGCGAAAAACAAAGGTAGATGCGCCAAAACACCGACGCGCTGACTTCAATCTGGGAGAAATCGCATCATTCACAATACCGCGCGATCTTATTGAATACATCCATATCTTATTGAATACAGCTTTCCAAGAAAGAGTCATTGATTGTCTCACTAATATGCGATTTTTGGTGAAATAAAGTTTTAGCTAGCACTCCCACAAAGAGAGCGCTTTGCGAATGCAAAAAGCAAAGAAAAATAAAAAAAACAATTGGGAAAACTTTGGCTACATCTTAAATTCTATGACCTGGTAGCGTTATTTACTCCTGTCTGCTTCTCCTCTTTTTCATTCCCACTTCCCTGCAAGTATTTTGCTAATCTCTTAATCATTAAATTGTTCAATAATGTTTCTATTATCTCGCACAATTCATTACATGCAGTTCCAAGCTATCTAATTATTTGAGAGACCGCCTGACATATATATATATATATATATATATATATATATATATATATATATATATATATATATATATATATATATATATATATATATATATGCATATGAAGCGCATTTAACCAGGCCGCACGTTCACGCCTCCGTGACCTAGGAGTAACGCATCATACTCATTGCCCAGAGGACCTGGAAGGTTCGAGTCGTATCTCACTCTCGTAACTCGTAGAAGACGAAGTTGGCAGTGCCTGCCAAGTAAGGAGATCCCGTGACGTCACACAATCCGCTAACCACTCAATTCCTAGCTGGGTCTACCGTGTTCATTACCCAAAAGTCACTCCTATTTTGAGAAGTAGTGTGGTGGCCCGCGAGCTCGTGTTCGTTACCCAAAATGGGTGCCGGCGACAAAATGACCGCTGGCGCCCTTTTCAACTTCGGCACATATCGGTTTCAGCATCTAAATAGCGGAGAGGGATTTGTAATGGGCATTTACATCCTCTACAAATGCTGTTCCTTCAACATTTTTCTAGTCTCTGAAGGCCAGTTTAGCCGCGGTAAAGATGGGCACTCTTGGAATGCTTATGCTTTCGGCTGGTGCACGTGTGCACGCGGCTACGCGGTGGACGCTCGGTGCACGCTACGATGCTTCTGCTGTGTACAGTTTTTGTCAAAATTTGCCAAGGAGGCTAGATTTGTCAGCTAGCAGAATAGCGGCGTGCTTCTGGTACCTTTCAAGGTCTGTGCAGGCTAACGCTAACCCGTGTTCTCACCTTTCGAGAGCATTTGGTGCTTAAGAGCCCTAATATATGTGCAAGAAGAAATCAGCGTTTCTTGGTTATACTTCTGATATAAACGGTATACATATGCGGTACCGACGCGTAACGCCGGAAACGTTTTCCTCGGTATGCAGGTTTCCTCAAGTAACTTGAACCAAGGCTTAATTAAAGAATTAAGGGTCCCTTGATAGCCAATGAAGCCGGAAACATGATAATGGCTCTTGCTTAGAGTAATTGAGGTCAGTTTTTATTTGTTTTTTAACCAACAGGTTAAATGTCTTACAATATTCGACCGTTGAAATATTGCCGGAAGACGACGTGTAAAAAGTAAATTTATAGAGCACCTTCAGAAACCTCTAATTAGATTGCTTTGTACTGTACACTATATATTTCACGTATTCCATTATTAGTGTTTAAGTCAAGTTAACGGAAATATTAAAATAAGGCTACAGGGCTGGGCGCTTGCGCATTGCTATTGCGCTGCTCTTAAGCCTGCGATTAATGAACATTCTCAATTACAGTATGAGTATGGCCACGGGAAAGGGATAGCATATTATGTCGGTTCTATTTGGATTTGCGGCTCATGACTCGAAACGCGCAAATGCGTGCTGGTGACCGAGCACCGCGGGAGCATCAAAACGCCCAATAATGCGAAATAAAGAACGGAAACAGCTTTTCCAATGTGTCTGATAGGAACGCTTGACCAGCAGCGTGCCTTCATGGGACGAAAGGCGGAGGCCCGGAAACCTAACTTTGGAAAAAGGAACTGTTGCTTTCGCATGACCATTCTCTAATTGCATCCGACATTGTTCATCCATGGAAAATTTGAAAGCAGCACAATACTAGCTTTCGAAAGCCCCGTCACTGGCTTCTTTATGTATCGCGGGGCTTTCTTTGGAACGCAGACGAAAAACCGTGTGAGATTTCACGTGCGAAAAATAACAACGAGAGGTCTCAATGTGATCTACAACTTTTCTTCTAAACATTGGCGTCCACCGTTAATATATAAAAAATAAATAAACAGCAAAGTAGCCAGTTAGTTAAAGGGAATGTAAACACACACACTTGGACACTCTAGATCAGACCCGACAACATCCATCTTGGTCAATTCGCGTTCGAAGTCCTTTTGAAGTCTTTGCTCAACCTACATGGGACAACCTGTATACCGTGGCATGCAAACCTAATAGCACGCGGGAGCTGCGGTAATGGCTGAGTATCTCTGCAATGAAGTACCGTTAATAGCTCTGTAACGAAAAAACCGCATTGTCCCATCGACATTGCTGCAACCAGGTTTAACCGCAGCCATTTATACCATATGCTCACCAGCGTAAATCAATCAACATAAGCGCAAAAATGTGGAATATTATTTTAAACACGTTACAAAACCGTTTGGGTTCATTCCCTGTCCCGAAGAGACAGGCTTGCTCCAGTATTCGGAAAAATTATCGTTTCTACAAATACGCCTGCAAATGAACTCCTCCAACCTGCTACAAGTTCTGCACAAATTTGTTCTCAATCTCTACTGTAGGTTAACTTATTCTATGCCGAAATTGTTTCTCGGTGCCTTTCCTAGTAAACGTGCCATGTACCTGATTAGATCACCATCCGATGGTACCGTATGCGATTGCAGAAATAAAGACGCTGGATGCGGCCTAACCAGCGTAATTTGAAAACTCACCAGCGTGAAGTGGGAAAAAAAGATGCGTTCCCTGGCGACGTGATACATCACGACAAAGAAGGGCGAGTGGATAAGGTAGACGCAGAAGGACAGCCGACTCAGTGGCACGAATCCATCCCACGAAAGGAAGCGATTCACGAATCCTGCGTTGAATATATTGTACAAAATGTCCCAAATTAATATCAAGATAGCTGCATAGTGATATGCCATTACCACAGGCAAACAACCATTTTCGGAAATATTAGGGAAAATAATAAAACAGCAACTAGTCTCTTAAGTGAGTTGCTACAGCAATGAATCACAAAATTTCATTTCAGTTGAAGGTGAGTGCTGCTGATAATGAATGTATCATATTTAATGAAGGTCAGCGACTAGACAAATTAAGTGGAAATATATTTGAACAATGTATAGTTAAAGATTGTCTTGTGTATTCAGCAAAATGGCAAGGGACTCAATACCTTAATTCTTGATTTTTTACATTTCAAGAAATGTATATAAGGTATTAGCCGAGTCAGTAACTGCATGCGATATCATTTTATACGGTACACGTTTTGATCTTAAAGAAAAAAAAAACAAGAAATAAATCTCGTAGTTAAAACAATTGTCAGCATCATGACCTATAAACAGAATGGGGATAAGCGGAGAGAAAGGAAAAATGCTCCCTTCTAGTAATACTGTCACTAAAGAGCTAATTAAATATACTGCACTGGACTGGCTTGCTAATACTATTTAAATACTTTTAAGGTAGTGATAAACTTGATGTATGTTTTCCGAAAACTGAACATTTTATTAAAAGCGAGTCGTTTACTACATATAGAAAGAAAGCCAGAATTTATGATGTGCAGGAGATTTCTAATGAACTCAGGGAAACATTGTATGGTTCACAATCTCAAACTAAAATGCTGAGAGTGGTGTTTAACTTTGTCTTGTATACGTGAGTTTTCATGTAATTTTTTTTGCTGAGTGGGAGACTTTGTGTTCTCTCTATATATTTTCCCTCTTTCTCGATTATGTATTATTTTGTCATTTATAATCATTTATGTTGTCTAAAAGATGCTACACCAGCAACCTGGCCTTCTCACAAGCACAGTGTGCGTAGATTGATCAGCATACCTTTCCGTATATTTTTGTTTGGAAATGAAAGTTGATTGATTGAATCGATTGATTCATTGCTTGAACATGACACTTTTCGCCAAGTTTTACGTCGGAAACTCAAAACATGGTTGCTTCAATGGTAGGCATATGTGGCTTCACTCCATTGCGGTCAACAGGAGGAAAAGCTGGTGTCTGGATAGCCGGGAGTTCAAGAACTCACCGCAATTTCGTCGGACATAGCGACAAGTGAGGAGCGACACAATAGTTTGTGAGGCTTGCCTATCAGCCACACACCAGCACAAGAAAAGTGTAAAATGCGCGTAATCTATTTGTTTCGTACATGCGATGTGTCCTTTTGCAGTGGCCTTTCGGGCTTCCGTGTGTGTGTGCATGTTCACATGTAATGCGCGTTTCGAGTCCTAATAAATGCTTTGCCCAGTCATGCGTCTCGCCTTACCTCCCCGGCCAGTCGAGCACGCGAAGACGAACCAGGCGACGCACACGGACCAGAATATGCGGTCTGTGAAAGCGTAAAATATCCGCTTGGCCTCAGGGACACGTTCGTTGCTTCGGTACCACTCGAGCTTCATGAACAGGCAGTACAGCCCGCAGAACAGGCCTATGCACCACAATGCAGCCAGGACAACCTGCGTAAAATTAACGCAAATTCATAATTTTAATAAATCACATGAGACGTGCACAGAGGAAGTATGCATTCCGATTGATTTCACGGCCCATTATTTTTTAATCCGCGATGAACTTGTACAAATTCCCTTGCCTGCCGCTGAATCTTCGGAAGCCTGCACTGCTCGCCATTCTTCAACATTACTGATTTTCTCTGCCTGCCAAAAAGCGTAGCAGCCTGGCTTAATCAGAATCAGAATCAACTTATTGGGCTTTTCAGACAGGTCAGGAGCACAGTCAAAAAGCTGAAGCAGCTTGATGAGGTCTGTGCCCCTTTTAAGTACATATTTTTGCTAACGTGTAGTTTTAAAGATTGCATTGGCAGTAGTATTTCTTAATACAACATATTCAATACAGCAAATGAAACAAACAGAATATATTATAATAGTAAAAACAATGAACTGCTGCAGCAAGGAAAGTAACACTTTTCGTAGCGATAGAAAGTAGATAAAGATACAACAAAATAGTTATAAATATTTTTAGACAGCAACAATGAAGGTCCAACTGGACCACGACTTCCCATGGTTCAGCAACGAAGAAGTGCGGATGACTGCAAGATAGTAGAACAGGGGAAAAAAAAAACAAGAAGTAAGTTTCTCCTTTCCTTCCTTCCCTTTGCTTTCATATATATTATTTAATTGTTCCTTTGAGCACATAGCCCATGCATCGGCCTGCATCACGTCAGCCAGGTACATAAAAAAAACGAACTTTTTTGCTGCTGCGACCATCAACAGCTAGTCTCGGTGACTTGGAGCACAAAAAAATTAAAAAATAACCCAGAGTAGTACAGAGAAAAAGTTAACCTGAGAAGCTATCACTAAGCTCCTCCTGACACCGCGTAGTGCTCTTGGAGCTTAACATGTTACTCGGCACTGAGGACAGCCGAGGAATGCTAATTAGGTGTTATTTAGACTGCTGAAGATGTTCTGTGTTCAGAATAGTGCACAAGATTAAACTCTTAAAATGCTTTAATTTTAATAGCAGCATGACCACCAACTCACTTTTGAGATCTTTGCCTTGCCGTACTTATCGACCAGGAGAAAGGTGATACAGCCGGAGAAAAAGCAGACGCCATGGTAGAATGGATGCAAGTAGTAGTAGTTCAACGTGTCTACAACAGTGCTGCAAGAAAAAAAAAAGAGGTAAACTCTCACCTGCTTTAAACAGTGCATGGACACAAGCTTTGTACCCCATCGAGACGCTTTACGCATCGTTCGATTCCGGGTTAGGCTGTGGTGTTACCTGAACGTCTCTGCGACGGCAACAACGAAGGGTGTCATATTTGTGCCGTATATTTCCCAGGCAGAGATGCCGCAGCACACGAGTGACAGGAAAGCGAAGATACACCCGACAAGCCCGTTTCTTCTGTAAAAATAGAAAGAAATATCATTCAAATCTAGAAAGAAAATTTGTAAAAAGTTACGTAGCATGACATTTAACGTGCTGTAGAAAGCAGTGTTGGGCTGGGTAGAACAACCGTAAGTTTGCTCCAGATTGCGCTAAACTTCCTCACTTTACTGTGCGCATCATTTTGAACATGAAGATAATATTTGTCCACAAAACAACTCTTGAGGCACAATGAAAGTTTTTCCTGTTTTTAGATAAAGGATTACGCACGTGTAGGGCACATCTACATATTTTGCATTTTTGTGTTGCCATTATGCTTTGTCTACGAAGTCAAAGTAGTCATCATTTGAACGCCGTATGAGGACAGAATTTTGAATCGATAAGAATGTTGGTGCCACAAAAATTTCAATTTTGCATACAAAATTGCATGCCAAAAATGTATGGCCTTTCACGATCAGAAGAATATGGATGACAATGCTTAATCGTCACGCATTCTGACTTATATTTTTCAGGACCCATAATTTTGCTTTTAAAAGGAAGTTGAATAAGTTGCTCATCTCAACCGCCAACCAAATTCGCAATCACCAGAAAATCTGTAATTTACTGCATACGCTCCACGCGCACAAAATCTACAGACTGCATATTGACTTCCAGGAACAACGTTTGCTGAGATGCGAAGTGGGCTGAGATATGATTCTATATGAGACTTAGGTGTTAATTCCTTACTCATGGTGAGTTCCAGCTAGAAAGAAAGGATACAGTTTTGAAATGACCAACAGCAGTCCCAAATTTTATACCGAGTAAGCGAACAGCGACGAATACATCATTTTCGATGTCCGGTTTTTTAGCCATAGTTCTTCTGCTCACACTGCTATTACTTCTGCTATGCGGACCACTTTACTGCGTTTGTGGTAAGAAGGTAATAATCGAATAGTACAGTAGGCAAAAATGGGAGTCGCAGTAGCTCTTGGAAGGAAGAAAACATTATTCCAATAATTTCTAAACCAAGACAAGCTGTATAAAATGTAACCGCAAAAATTTAGGATGCTAGGTCTACGTTCGATAAATGGATCTACCAGCACTGTCGTCCAGAATGTCAATCGAAGGCATTATTTACCGGTACTCAATGACATATTGCGTAAGGGCTCTCGAAAATCTGCATTTGAAGCGCTGTATATTGATCGTGATTGCTTCCCAGTTGTAAGCTTTCAGCTTCCGTTGGTGCACTGGCGCGTGCGGCAGAGTTCAGCAAAAATGATTATTGATAGATAATAATGATTTCTCCTGAAACATAGCACAATGATTAGTGACCAGCGCTCCTACCCTCGGAATGAGGAAACTTAACAAATAAACATTCACTCGTGTAGCGAGGAAGACGTTCGGAAACTAGGTCCCATCCAAAATATTCGACAGGATCTTCAAATCAGGTGTAGAGAAAGCAATGACGTGTACCATGTTATCTGGCTGCAATTAAGCACACTTTAATGAGAATTCGAAGCTTCTAGCGAGCCTAAGCAGGCTTAGTCTAAATGTATGTACAATATCTCCAAGAAACCGATACATCCAAGATTTGAGCAGCTGCAGCGAATATTTGCAACGAAACCTAGAAAAACATTTTCTAAGCATCTATTCAAAATAAAACTCCATTGCACTATTTGATTATGCAGGACGTCAGCTTGAAAGTGGCATTATACGAAAGCAGCAAACAGGTAGCCACGGGAACCACGCCGTAATGAGTCCCCACATCACCGATATCCTTCGCCATTTGCACTCACCGGTTAATTATTGGCTTCGATATGCAGCGAAGTGCGAGGTCGGGCGCGGCAACTTGCAAATGATGAGGTTCTTTCGCACGGACACTTGAAAGTCACCGCTACCTCACGAAAAAATAGCGACTAATGCCAAAATATGAAGGTATACAAAACGTAATTTATCCTGAGTCAGTACGGCCACTGGTTGGCGAGCTTTTGTATCGGCTGTCTCATCAACCGTCATTTAGCATTACAGAAAATCATTCGGATTGGAAATGAGCGATGAAAGGAGACCTGTTTAGAATAATTAGTATGCACAATATGCATTCGCCACGTCCCTGCCAAGGTTTACATAAAGGGGATAACTGTATTCGGAGACACCTGATAAGAAATTCCGAAGTCAATCAATGCACTTAAGAGAAGTCATTATCATGAGTTTGAAGAACGCAACTTCAAACATTCATCAAAACATTTTAATGTCAGGCGCTGACAAATATTGATGCTAACTGCTAAGTATGAAAGGAGCAATAAAGAAACATGCCACTTTATTCAAAGGTTCACCTATTTTCAAAGGTGCACCTACCTTCAGCAAAGAGAATGGGGACTACTTACGTCTTGAGCGTCTGTATTACCACAACGCCAACGATAAATAACTGGTAATCTGCGGAAAGGTACCACAGATGTGAGAGAACGGTCTGAAAGAAAAAAGATAAAGTGCAGTTAACAGATCGCATGAAACCTCCTCCAAATAATCCGCGGAAACACACATGCACGCACACACACACAAACACACCCGGCATATACAGGGCTGCCAAGCTAACTTTAGCAAAGGGCTAAAAAATTAAACACTTGAGGTAGGCCAGAAAAACCGCTTGTATACAGTTGACAACCATCTGGCGCACCGCACTCAATTGTTTGTTTTACAATTAAATAATTAGTAATTAAGAATTTTTGCAATTTACTATTTCCCTTTAGACAATAAATAGATTAGCAAAGGTGGAGAGCACCTTCTGAAGCCCACATTTTATTTATTTCCGATAAAGAAAGCTACACGTGTATCTTTTTCCAAGCTCTTAAGAAAGCCTGCGAAATACAAAAATATTACGTGACTGGCACATTCCGCGTGCACGCACGAGCAATAAATGCACGCAGGTGCACACAGGTGCACGCACGGATGCACCCATACAGATAAGCGCGCGCGCACATACACACTTGCTCCCACATACGCACGCGCGGACAGGCAAGCACACATAGACACGAACGTACATGCATGCACAAGGGAGTCACTGTCTCATAGCATGCTGCCCCTAATAGTATTAAATCTCCAACAATACCTGCTTCGGCGATTTAGATTTCCAGCACCCAGATCTATCCAGTAAGTATTGCTGCTGCATGCAGTCGAAGCGTTTAGTTGCCACATTATAACGCCAAAAATATTTCTAATCATAGTACGGTGATTTTGTTCTTCATTTTTTATTTTGAACATGGCATGGCTTCGACTGAAATCTTTGCGCTGTGCAGCTGGATTCGTAGTTACGAGGTATTGATCATAGCGTGATAATTTTGGAAACCAATTTTCCATTTTATAGCTTCAGATACCCCCGAATAAGTGCAATTTGCGCCGGAAATGTCTTCGCCGTAGGTAACAACCAAGAAAAACAAACTCGTCTGCATTGTTCCATGTCTTCGAGCCGGAACAGAAGGATTCAGCATAGGTGACTTAGCAGTTGATCAACCTGCAAGTAGACTAATGTGTGGACTACGCCACACATTGCTCTACCGCATTTTTCACCTCAGCATAGGTGGGGTGAAAATCCATAAATGTTCCGCTGTGGCTCCACCAAGATGAAACAGGCAACAACATTTTCACATTTACCACTTCTTGGTCGGCTCTCCAGTTGCGCATGTGAAAGAGCAGATCCCACCAATGCTTGCGAATTTCAGCGTAGAACTTTTTGTAAAATTTCTCCGAGTTGGGTCCAGAGGCGATTAATGGTAACAAGTACATGCACATGATCATGAAGAAAAGAGGTACGATGACCCTGCGTGTGAGAGATAGGGGCAAGCATAAAATCGAAATGTAGTGTCTCTCTTATAGATATCTCTGAATGCGAAGCGTCACAAGCAGCTTTAAACACAACAGTGCATACTCAGCCTCTAAAGCTCCTGAAGTAATTACATCTCCTAAAGTATTGTAGGAAGCAGCAGCCAAGAAATATAAATGAAGCGCCTAGTTGTGACACTCGGGTTGAGGTTCGCCGCATCAAAAAGAAATGGCGAGGCGCAGAGGTGTAAAAGGAACATTGAATTCTTTTGGTCAAATATTTAGGGGAATCCCCCAAGGTGGAGTAGATTTGTAATAAGGGAGTAATTACTCATTGCATCCACCCAATCGCAGCCATACGGCTACAAAGGAAAGCTATACAGCATTCTCAGAAACTTCGTAGTTAAAGAAAAATTCGTCCTGATCCGGGAATCGAACCCGGCACCACCGCCTTTCCGGGGCAGTCGCTCTACCGACTGAGCTAACCAGGACGGTCAGCAGATCGGACGGTAGGGCGAGAGCGAATTGATCTATAACTCGAAGTGGGAATGGTGTTGGTCAAATATTTAGGGGAATCCCCCAAGGTGGAGTAGATTTGTAATAAGGGAGTAATTACTCATTGCATCCACCCAATCGCAGCCATACGGCTACAAAGGAAAGCTATACAGCTTTCTCAGAAACTTCGTAGTTAAAGAAAAATTCGTCCTGATCCGGGAATCGAACCCGGCACCACCGCCTTTCCGGGGCAGTCGCTCTACCGACTTTCTTTCTTTTGTTGCAACACTAACTCCGCAAGTCTGTCTGCAGAACGCATACTACTTGTTTGAAAAACAATGATGAAGCACCACTGCTGGCTTCGCCCGCGTGGCTCTGGCTTTCCCGCCAGCAAATTTTGGTGCGTTACATTGTACGGGGCCAAATCAAGGAGTGTAATTACAATGCGCCTAAGGAATTGTTCACTGCTGGTCACCAAGTTGGCATTCATTGCCACAAATTGAATGATGCGTATTCAACAAGGTAGAAATTATTTCCACCAGGACAGTTATCACCGATACTCTTGCAATCAGAACAGTTACGAAACATTAGGATTTATCAAAGGTATCGGCCAGCAGTCTTTCGTTGCACTCGTTTGAATAATTAGTGAACATTATTTATTAAACTATAATATGACTCCAGACGCTTACGCAAATCAGACCGAAGAATGGGGGGCGGCGATACAGTCTGTTAAGCAAGGTATCGGCAAGTGGACTTGTCTTCCTCTGGGTCCAGACGAAGACAAGTCCGCTTGTCGAGACATTGGCTAACATACTAAGTCCCCCTCCCCCACCCCCGTCCTCACCTCAACATTTGTTCAGCTTCCTTTGGTATTGTGCATCTACACCTCTTTCTATATGGATGCTCTATACGCTCAGGTGTGAGTAAAATTTCGTCGAGAGCCTTTAAAGTTACGCCGTCCAGGTGTCCAGTTACCCCGTCCAGTTGCCCCGCCCAGGCCTTACCGTTGTCTTTATATTCGACAACAATCATAGCGAGCAAAGTTTAAACAACGGAAGGGTTCAGCGGGCTTGCATGCGCCACCAGAGAGAGAAAACGTTAATGAAAGGAAAGGTGGAGAGGTCGGCTGGTGGCAAAGAAGCCTTGGTCAAATAATCTTCCATAAGGAAGAAGAAAAGGAACTAAAGGCGAGTAAGGGTGTGAACGGAGGGTGACGATGTCATGGTACAGTGAAATACTTTGGGTGATCCAAGTTACTGAGGAGACCTCGCACACACTTGGAGACGCTATTATACGCGTCAGTTGTTACTGTATACATATCGGCACAGGTGCACAGATTTCTACACTTTTGTTTCAGATACAATCACTTAGAGAAACTCCATATACACCTGTTCTCACTTTACACATATCGGCACAGTTGCAGAGAAGGACTCTTGACTTTTGTTGGAAGCAAAAACCCGTGAGCACGCACACCATACCCTGTTAATAAAACAATTCCTAAAGTTCCTTTTGTCACTGCACATACCGGCACTGTAGCAAAAGAGAGAAAAGCCCAAAACACGCCAATCACTAGAATAACGTTAAAATTCACATCCACATGTTCCAGCAGAGAGGCCTATGCACGTAGGGTACGCCACTGTAAACATTGTACGCGGGCAAAGCAGAGCACCGGCAAATGGCTCCGACGAGAATGTAGACATGTTTCTTCTAAAACTCGAAGAGAGCTTTCGTAGAACGCCAGTTATCAGTTAGTTTTGCCCTGAAGCCTAGAGTAGTTTCCTCACAGTTAAAACGGCTGTCCAGCTGCCTGAGAGCAGTTTCTTTATGCTGCAAAAATGGGGAAAACCCGACAGGCATGTCGGCCAACCGCATCGCGGCGTGCTCAGAATATAGACAGTACATATACATTGCTGTCATCCACTACTGGGTAAACCGCTGCCGAATTCACGCATTCTTCGCTCCTCAACACAGCTCCTCCCTTTGATACTTAATCGAGATAAGCTCTAGCGGCTGCTGATAGTACTTTTTTGAGCACGTTGGTTGCAGACGTGGTGGTTATCTCAGAACCAGCAGCAACACAAATCTCTGTTATGGGCATCAAGGAGCGATCTGGCAGATGTTTACCCTGCCGCGGTCTGACAGCGCAGTAATCGTGACGCATTCGGGCGCACAATTAACCGTGACACGTGGTATTTCTTGAAACTTTGCGGACTTTCATTTTCCCAGTATAGAAAGGGCTGCGCTAAGACTACCTTGTCCCGATCGCACCACTTTCTTGGCTCTCGAGAACTTTTTATTTGGCATCTTCCAGAGCCATATATAAATTTTCATTGGTTAATGTCGGCTTATTATTCAAGTGTGCGTAACGAAAAAATACTGGCTGATATATTGGGTGAGTCAAAACACCATTCACAATATTTCAATTGGGAAGAACCCTTAAGACCTTTTTAATGGTATATCATCTTAGCCCGAGCGTCCTGTATATCATGTGTTTCAAGGAAGCCCGCCATTAATTGTTGAAAACGGTATTTTTGGCGTTAAAAGTAGAGGTGCTACGATGTCTGTGTTGGCAAACCTCAGACGAGAGATAATTAAGCGAAGTTTCTCTTTAACTAAAATATCAGTTCAGTCATTCAGTCGTGTCCGACTCTTCGTGACCCTATGGACCATATCGCGCCACGCTTTCCGGTCTCTCACTATCTTCTTAACATCACATAACTTCATCTGCAGCGCCTCGAGGATGCCATCTAACCATCGCGTTCGCTGCCTACGCCTTCTCCGGCGACCCTCAACCTTTCCCAAGATCAAATCTTTTTTCAGCCACTCCTCTCTTCTCATCAGATGACCAAAGTAGCTGAGCTTTAACTTTAGAATTTGACCCTCCAATGAGCAGTCAGGGTTTATGGTCGACAATATCGACTAATTTGATCTTGTGGCCGTCCAAGGAACTCTCAAGAGTCTGCGCCAGCGCCACAATTCAAACGCGCCAATTCTTCGGCGGTCAGCCTTCTTCACAGTACAACTCTCGCATCCATACATCACAACTGGAAAGACATAGCACGAGTTATACGGATCTCGCTTGGCAGTGTAATGTCTCTGCTCTTTACTAGGCGGTCAAGGCTGGCCATGGCTCTCTTTCCCAGAAGCAGGCGTCTCCTAATTTCATGGATGCAGTCTCCTTCAGGGGTAATCTTGAAGCCCAAAAAGAGAAAATCTGTCACAGCTTCTACTTCTTGTACCTTGATGCTCCAGGACTTGATAGAGCAAGACGCCATGATCTTTGTCTCTTTAATGTTCAGTTTAAGCTCGAACTTCTCACTCTCTTCTTGTACGCGCATCAGAAGTCTCTTGAGTTCCACTTCACTTTCTGCCATTAAAGTGGTATCATCCACATATCTAAGGTTGTTGATACGTTTCCCAGCAATCTTTACTCCAGCTGAAGACTCGTCCAGACCGGCTTTCCTCATGATGCACTCAGCATATAGGTTAAATAGGCAGGGCGACAGTATGCAGCCTTGTCTCACTCCTTTCTCAATCGGAAACTAATCAGTAAGACCATGCCCAGTTCTGACTCCGGCCTCTTGCCCTTCATACAGGTTCCTGAGAAGACAGATGAGGTGAATTGGAACTCCCATCTCTTGGAGAGCTTGCCACAATCTGCTATATAGAGAAACTGTTTAATTTCAACAACTATGAACCTCTGTAATATTACAGATTTGGCAGTGGTCATTGTAGTAGTTGCAATATCACTTTTCATAATATTAAATGCACAGTTATGTTTCCTGCTCTTCCCCGAATGATTTGGGCCTTTCTAAAACATTTGGAAAATCGCGCGGCTAGAGGCTAGGAGACCCCGATGGTGACGTCCATAAAATCGCGTTTCGTTGTAGAGCCACGTACCCAATGATTTGTCGGTGGCACTCTCTGGCTGTAGAACTCCCAGCAACAGTGTGCACCATAGTGCATGCGAGCTAGTTTTATTTACGGGTCGTCCCAAAGTGACTCAGGGTATGAGAGACACCGTAGTAGAGGGCTCCGGAAATTTCGACCACGGGGGGCTCTTTAAAGTTAGCTAACGTCACACAAAACACGCTCGCCTTGCTTTTCGCCTCTTTGAAAAGCGGTCGCCGATGCCGGGATTCAATCCCACATTCTTGGATAAAGCAGCCGAGTGCCTTAATCACTGCGCTACCACGACGGGGTGCATGCGTGTGGCACAGAGCTGGTAAAGTGGTATGTACACCAGCGGGTAACACACGTTGATATTCGAATTGCACCAGAAGTGGTCCTAATTGGCTGAACCACAACGCGCGATACCATAGATCCTTCGAAAAGCTAACACGGCTATTATTAATGATCAGCTACAATTGTCCAACTGGCACTGGGCTCGTATTTGTGATTATTAAAAGTTAGTATTAAATTTTTGTGAAATAGACAAATAGGCAACATTAATTCCCTGTCTTTTAATGTCCGACCACACACGTATTACTATTCCACTTACGTAATCCCAATATATCAAGGAGCTAGTTTTAAATATAAGAGCACAGGTTCCGCGAAGCAGCTGCTGAAGCTTATTGTCCTTGCTCTTCCTTCACGGCTGCACAAATGCTTTGTTCATATTGCGTTTGCTATGTCTGCATAAAGCTCCACACTTTACATACTGGTATTTTGTTAGCGATTGTCCCCAACCTGTGAAACCACTTTCATTTGGTTTAGCCATCCGCGGAGAATGACGCAGTTACTACGTCATCATTTTCCCCATGACCAATTACTATAGTGCGAAAACACACATCCGTTCACCACCACCGACTGAGAATCTTATCCAATTTTACTTGCGCCACCATTCTGGTTGGCTAGGCTGTTTCGCAAAGTTATACTAAGTGGCCTCGTGCGGGTAATTTAAAGTAAATATGGTGTATCGGCTCTACCATACCAGTTTCCGCGAGGAGTCTTTCAAGTTCACCAACAAACAGAGAGTCTGACGGAGACTATCACTTATCAGGGTGAAACCATGATCTCTTGTATTTATTTCACGCTAAACTAAATAAAATAGACACCGGAGCAGATCGAAGTCGTTCGGGTAGTGACCTGAGTACTGGGGTTCCGCAGCCGAACGTCTCAACCACTGAGCCACCGCGGCTGAGGCTACAGCTCGTTACAGCTAGGTTTGAGTAGGGGTAAACGTCCGCCACTTGACAGAGTGGCTCAAAAATGCCGCCACAGGTTGAGTTAAACGCGTGGCTTCCAAGATCAAGCGCGCCCTAGCACCTGAGCTGTTCGCGAGGTACAAGGTTAAGCCTCTGCAATTTGAGACAGCGGCTTCCAGATGGCGCTACATGTACAGCTAAAACTGCAGCGCAGAAGTCCCGTTGCCTAAGAAAGGAGGAGGAGGAGAAAAGGTGGGCGGAAGGCAGGGATGTTAACCGCAACCGGTTGGCTACCCTGCACTGGGGAAGGGAAATAGGGGGATTAAAGGATGAAAATAGAAGAGGAGAGGAGATGAAAAAGTCACAGTCTATCAATCAGGCTTGTCTCTTAAAAAGCCAAGTGCCTTGTAGGCTTTGAGCACAGATGACTTTTTCCTAAGAAAGTTTGCAAAGGTAAGTATGGTGTAAAAAACAGCAAATACACCGCGTGAAAACATGTAGGACGAAAAAAATACGTGTGATTTTGTACCATAATCAGCTTAACAGAAATAAGCTCAGTCAATTTTTACTGTTCCTGTAATGAAACAGATCGCCAGAAGTTGATAGGGCTCAGTGATTATGAAGACGAGACAAAGCTTGAAGCTGCGCCTCAAAGTGTACCTCACCTCACGGTTTCTTATTCAATCCCTCGACCTAGCTGTTCTTGGAAAAATTATATTTTACACCATAGGTAATCGAGAGTTCGTCAAAAACAATTTTTATGGGCCAAACTAGGAACCAACTGAAGGATATTAGCTCGGCGCTCGTATTTTGACAATAGAATATCTAGTTGATACAAGTGCAAGCATATCCGGTGTCTTAAGGCAGCAGCTTGAAGTTCGGAAAAATCCAATCCCACATTTTCCCTCTGCTGTCTGACGGTGTCTGATGATGAGCTCAAATTTTCCGCAACTCTTTTTCTAAAATGTATCAGTTACAGCAAATGAAGTACGCATGGTGTCGAACTCGTTTAATGTCAGTCTTCCGACATAGCGGTTCTCTCCGATCTGTGTGCCACGTTCCGCCACGTTCCTCAAGCGATATTCTTCTTGTTCACCTCTAGCACCAGTGTGCAAAGTTCTAAACATTCTGTGCATTGACGTCAGAGTTTTATTAAATATTGGTGTTGAACCGGTCCAAACACAATTTCATTGTGAAAATAGGCGTATTCTACTTGCCGGTGTAATCCTTTCATTGCTATCTTATATCACATCGTCAGCTGTCAACGGTCCCAGCATCTGCGGGCATAGCTCCAAATTTTACCGCGATAGAAGTCTCTAGTAATTCGGAACACCCGGGCGAAAGAAGTAGACGCCTGAAGTGTGTTGATGAGGGGGGGGGGGGGGGGCGAAGTAGTGCCATGGTTGCTACAGCGTTGATTTCGTACTAGAAAACACGAGCACACACAAAGCCTTCTTTAGCGTTGTAATTCAAAATAAAAGCCTTAAGTTCGTAAATAACCAAAATCAACTCGTCGTTGTTTGTATTCAGCCGATCATGAATGTCTTCCTGTCTAGGGAGGGCATCAGCGTGCGCGTTGATGAGATGGCTGGCTTTATTGTGCAGCTGGCTATGCAGAGAACTCTCAGCGGAACGATGTCTGTTCGTGACCTACTAACGAGATTTACAAATAATTTTTCATGCTCAAGAGAAGTCCAACTGGCCTCACGAGAATCTTCTTACGTGTAGGGCACAGGCTCCTTCCCGAATTCCAGAATTGCTGCAAATAAAGTGTAGGAACCAAGCATTTGGGTGCCCATTTGGCGCTCTGTTCTTAGAATGATTCAAAAACTACCCTTATAACTTGTAAACATGACGATTTAAAAAAGGCAATGAATTGGCTGATAATTCTTGCCCCTCTTTATATTTGCTGTTCTGATTCGTACTCAATCGCAGAGCTTTATTCTACTGCAAAAAAAAAGTAATAATACGACGGTCCTTGAGACGTCAGCCTTAAAATGAGACGCTCGTGAAAAGACAATTATTGTAAACGAATTGCTTTTCTTTGTTTACGCTTGTTGTATTATATTTAACCCTCCCTCTTTTATGTCCACCAAGCCCAGCCCCGAATCTAGATGAAAAGTGATAAAAATATGCGATGTAAGCATGCAACGTGATGGATCAATGGACCGAACTGAGCTGCGTTTATGATGGCTACGAATTTCAAACACCGCGTCTGCCACCTTTGTGACGCTTCAGGCGGGTAGAAAGAGCTTCCTGCGTTTTGTGAATCATCGAGCAGTTTCTAAAAAGAACTGAGAAATTGCTTTTTTTTTTCTGTCCCCAAAATATGCACCGCGATTCTCGAACCGCCACCGCCAATGGTTCAATGCTGCTGTACCCCGGTGTGTTGGTTTGCCGCGTGAACTTGAATCAGGAGCACACCGACTTTGAGCAACTTTTAAAGAAGCTAGGTATCCTTCATTCTCGGGAATTGATTTTATTAAGTAATGTGGCGTGACAGTCTGCGAGTCACCAGGTATTTGCTAAAGAATCTGCACAGGCCAAGTCCCATAGTCGCAGCATGGCGAAGCAAGCTTGCACCGCGAACACATTTAGGAAGTAAAGCGAGGGACGTAGTACATAAGCTGCAGGAGAGTTGTAACGAAACGTGCTACTTTGCAGCTTCTTTAACTGCATTTTTTCAAGTTTGTTTGAAGAAAGTGTCGAATTCACTCATTAAATGCTTGATGAAACTTAACACTTTCTTTTTATGTTCCTTATTTTCAAGGAACGTTACTGCTTGGCAGGACATTACTTCACCGATCAATCTTTTATCACTATGGAATTTTGCATGAACGTTCTTTAGTATTTGTTGTTTTGAATCAGCTGTAAATTTGCCAAGGCATTGTAGTTCCACTAATATAAGGGAACTTAAAAAGTAATAATTTTCAGGCCTTCAAAAAAAAAGTTAAATATACAACACGCCTCTCATTGTGTACAGTGCATCACAGTAAGTGAAATGGCATATTGCTTACTGGTTTGTGATATTTATACTGAGATCAGACAGGTGCACAAAAACACCCTTATATTTCAAATTCAGGACATGCAAAACTTCAACCTATACTAGATATGCAAGAATTAACACCATATTTGAAAAGAGGTCCTACGACTTGACCAGATGTGAAACGTTCGGCCACCTGGCTCCAATATTACAAATATGTTTCGTCCGGCCGCATGTACTCTTAAGTGTCGCGTTTTCCGTCCACACTGTCATTCGTCTATTGCTGTGCCCAAACACTTACCGTACATATCTTCTTAGGAGAGCGACCATCGTAACCACAGCTCGGTTCCTGTGCTGTCTGTTAAGTGTATAGTACAGTAAAAAACCACTGGAACGAAAAAGGAATAACAAGTTGCAAAATACCAGTTTGGAGATAGCAATTAAAATGTAGACAGGCAAAAAATGCGGCATTTCTGCTTTCAAAAGAAAAAGAAAACAGTTGGTGACCACATACACAAATTCTACAAAACCAATTAAGAATAAAGCCAAAAAACTGTATTGAAAATTTTCTGCATGCATACTTAACCGAGTGAAACTTACCTCAAGCAGAAAAAAGTGTCCACAGCCAAGTAGCCTGCAGTTACAATCAACGTCTCCCAGCGTTCGAAGTAGTGCAAGGCATTGAAGGGTCTCGCTGCAGAAAGAACACGAAATATTTTATCAAAGAGACTACACTAAAGCCCAACGCAGGGTCATCATTATGCACAAATCGAAAGCCGCAATACCCAACACTACTAAACATTATGCACTAATAAATGTGGCACATTTTTTTTTTCTTGAGATATTATCGAGCTCTTGGGGAAATTTTTGTGTGTCGATTACGAAGCTTTGAAATCAACCCATAGCCAGTCAAAAAGAAAGAAAAATAGGTACAGAAATGGGCCAAAATAAATCTTTGTAGTTTTCTGTTAGCAACGGAAATTTCTGCACTTCAGCAGTAATTTTGCGTATTGCTGCGGTACTTAATTTGTAGTCTGTAGTACGTTTCTGTGGTAACTGCACAAAATATTTTACGTTACTACTGAAATTTCTGTAGTTCAGTGTCAAGTTCAGAGCCAAAAACCGCACAGAAGTTCTCATTGCGACAACGGAAAATTGTCTGCTGTCTTTTTTTTTTGACTGAGCGTGTTTTCTTTTTTGTTGAGATATATTTAGGACACGTCTGACATAGAAACTTGACCGAGAAGAAAAAAACTCCTTCGTTTAAAAGAGAGAACGGAATAATTATAAAAAAAAATCGTAGCCAGTCACTCACAAAAGTTTTCGCTGATGGTTCCATATGAGTGTCCGAGGCATATCCAGAAAATGCTTAGAAAACGGATCCCATGCATAAAGCGGTAAGAGTTGTTCTCAGAGTTCCTGTCGCGGCAGCTGTTCAGGATCAGTCTTGTGTTTGTCAAGGCCGAAAAAGCCACGACGCACTTGTATGCAATGGCTAGAATAAAGAAATATCAATGAAAAGAATGAATTGGAAGCAATGGTTGGTTTGTGGGGTTTAACGTGCCAAAGCGACTCAGACTATGAGAGATGCATAATTGAAAGCAATGGACATCGAGGATTTTTAAACTCGTATAAAGCGTAGAAACTCATTGCGTATCAGAATAAAGAAGAAATGCTGATAGAAAGCACTGAGGCCAGCCCCGCTGCGTTATCTAAAGAAAAAACTTGCACAGCATAGGCTTCATTCGTTGTCCGAAGATGAAAACCTTATTTAAAATTTTACGCATAAATTATGTCCTCGTGCCCTGCCGGCAGAAAGGGCTAACTAAAACCACACCACAGTAATAATGGGTATAATCGCAAGTAGTATGACGCTTTGTGTTATCGCAAAACATCCATCATGTTGTCATCACGGTAATCAATGAGGCTCTATATCCCTAAAACCGCAGTGGGCTATGGCGCGCTCCGCAGCGAATCGAAACGGTCACTTTCACAATTTTCATCATGTCGGCGAGGCACTCAGGCAGTGGAATGCACTAAAATAATTGTGAATAAATGTATGATTCTTCTATTCAGAGAGAAGCTTAATGTTCGGGAACAACGTTTAAATACCTTTAATATCCAATAGGAAAAAATCTGGCGGCGTTCCTGCGCTACAGACGGGCCTTAAAATACGTCATTAAGCGGCGGTATCACACACAACATATGACATCATAATCATAACCAAACTGCGGCCCTGGGCATGACCACTCCACACAAACTGTGTATGTTGTTTGTCTATATATACTCACAACTGGCAGCTATTCATGCCGCCGCAGTTTTCCTCACTTGCATGGCAACATTGGGATGTTGTCATCGCATTAATTCTTACGTTTCCCTCCGACAAAATGCCATGGAAACATTCAATATGGGGTTTGCGTATTCAGGGTTTTGTGCATAACGAGTCCATTTTTTTGTTGTTGTTGTTCCGGGCAAGGATGCTCTTGTTAAAAAGAACGCAACTCGACAAAGCTTAAAGACGCTCGTCATCTGGCTGCCGCAAGGACGCTTCCATAATTTCTTCCTTCAGAGGTAAAATATCCTAGAAATATGTCCGAACGCTTTTTCACTTCATGAATGTCTTACTTACAACTTTTGCGTGTCTTGTCCCATTTTTCCGTTAGCATGTCAAATCCTGTTGCAGCAAAAATAACCGTTGCAAGAAGAGCCAAGAAACCGCTGCGCATAAATGTAGAAAAAAAATTTGTTGTATAAGAAACACCAGGAGGTATTATGAGCATGCCGTAAGTTATGGCTGGGAAATTCGACCAGATGTTTGTGGGGTTTTTTCGTTTCTGCCTTTTATGCAGCGTCAGCGAGGTGAAATATCATTCATATACTGCAAAAACACATTTTATGAATAAAACAATTTTCCGCAATTTAACAATTTGTGGAAGAAAAGAGAGTTCTTTTTACCAAGGAAATTTGTTTTCAATGCTTCAAAGACATCCTGTTCGACTTCTCACGTGCACCTGTCTGCATCCTGTTCTTTTGTGTTAGTGCGTTTGTGTACTTACATTATCCACGCTTGAGAGTTGCTTATCCCAGCATCCACACTTGTCACGCAGTTGTCGACAACCACCTCCGCTGCGTTCCCCAGCACTAAAATCACGACAGAACGAAAGGTAATTTGTTGATAAACTCGCATTTATCTCTGGCGTCAGTATTCGCAGCCATATTATGAAATGCTCGTTAAACAAGAAGGCGAGGCGTATTTGATCTGGTAATTGCCGATCTTCCGGAACCTTTCAAAGTCAGGCACAATTAATGCTGAACGTCTCCTTTCTTTTACTATGCGTAACGAAGCACCTAGCGCACGCGTATCAGTGGCCGCTAGCTATTGTTAATGGCAATTGACTTCAGTAATGCTTGACTAAAGATAAAGCGCACAGGAAACACACACAAGAGAAGCAGACACAGGACACGCGCTAGATAAATTTTTAGCGCGTGTCCTGTGTCTGCTTCTCTTGTGTGTGTTTCCTGTGCGCTTTATCTTTAGTCCAGCAATGCACCATCTAGCCCAATTTCAAGTTTTGTTAAACTATTTAGTAATGTGATAGTAATAGAAGCTACATCCGAGAAATTGTGTCGCTAATCGCTTGTATCCAAGCATAGAGCTGATTCCATCCAATCGAAAGTGACGACCCTAGAAAGGAAGTGGAAACTTTTCGTTTGAATGTGTTTTCAATGCGGTCGTGCAACCACCTTTAAGAAGCTTCAGAGAAACATGTAACCACTAGCTATGGGGGATCCGAAGAGATTAGTGGTTGTGCGCCGACGGAGTGTAGGCGTCGGCCAACACAACCCCGAAAGAAAGGCACAAAACTCGATGTAAAGGCATTGAAAGCCCAAAACATATAGAAACTAGGTGGCCCTGTGAACATCCTTGCAGCAAAAAAGAAAAAAAAAGGTAGCGATCAACAGTCGATATAGAATTGATTCTAATGCAATTTACCAGAAAACTTTCAATTTTTTGTCAGCCTTAGCAAAAACTCCATATAACTTCAAACTTTCTAATCAATTTAACATTTTGTCTCTTACTCCCTCCTTTGTAACAGAGCGGGTGGAACCAAGAAGTTTACTGATACTGTTAATCATTCTAAGATTTCTGAGTGCTCTTTCGATCCTATTGTGACCGTAGTTACAAGTAGGCATATTTTCAGCCCATTGAGTCGGCCCTAAGACTGGGATCCACATTTTGGGCAATGCCCTAAAAGTGGCCTAAGAATGTTTTAGTAAAACGTGCTTAAGGTGGTTAAACGCCCGTAAGCTGCACGTAGGGTATTAGAAACGCCATATAATGAATGTATCGCAAATAATTTTATGCATGACATCAGTGGGGCGTACTGACATCGGCCAGTAGCCTGTCGGGTTTGAGTCCTGCTTCCAAGAGGATTCTGACGTAGCAGTCGGGGCTCGATCCAGCGATTTTGGATCAACTGTCGAATGCGGTAAAACCACTGAGACAAGTATGCATTTAGAGAGCAGCATAGCGCGATAGATAGATGGATTTATTGAAAGGAAAAGGCAGATAGTTTGGCCGGCATAATTCAAATTTGGCCTGCTACTCTGCACTTGGGAAGGGGAAGGAGAGAAGAAAGAAGGTCATGATGGGTGACGAGGTGGGAGAATGCGCATGAAATACATATACAGACACAGTAGCTTGTTTTACAAGCGCGAATCAAGTCCGCTGGCGCACAAAAAAACGGCAAAGAGCACGCACTGCCTGGGCACCCTTCCCCTTGTCCTACCAAGCGCCCAGAAGCAGTTCCTCCAACAGAGGCCTCTTGTCTAAACGCTTCAAGGAAGCCGCTAGCACACTTCTTTCGTGCGCATACGTTGGGCACACCAATAATATATGGTCCACAGTCTCTGATGTATAATTAAAACCAAAATTCCTCACTTTTTCTTGTTTCTTGCCATGTTCTGGAAAAGATGCTTTGCACATTACGGACATGATATAAAATCAGGCTACCGGCCTTGTGTCGTTGAGTTTTACAGGACGTGCTATACGCACTTGTCTGGCCGATGTTGGTCAGGTCCTGCGCGCTGCACGAGCTCACGAAGCACAGCCCAAGGCGAATGCCGGCCACCCGTTTGTCCGTCAGGTAATTCCCAAATTTCTTGGCCTATGCAAACAAAAACAGAGAGTTGGGATGAAAGGTTGAGACATACTTTTTTTTTTTTTTTTTGGCATCGGCACAGAATTTAGGCTGCATCGGGTTGCACAATCTAGGGGGTTAGCGTTCCAGCTTTTCACTGACTTCGAATCCGCAAAGTTTTCATAGTTCAGGCATGAACTTTGAACGGAAGATTTCGAGGCAGAAAATTCCGCATAAACAGGAGCTCATGGGGATGATTTACTAACAGCTTTGATTGTAATGTAAAGTGAGTCTTGCCAAGTTGATTATGAGATCCACGGGAAAGTAAAATGAAATAAAAAAATAATAATAGAGCAACAGCAGGCATCGATGTGCATGTCGTGGGCTAGGTAGACAGCGCTTCTTGTGCGTGAAGCGTGTCCATCTCGTACGGTCCGAAGGGCTTCACCGTCGCCATAACCCAGAGTCGAGAAAAAACGTGTCGGAAAAATGCGTACTTGATTTTGGATGTTAAGTGTGACGCAACCGTTCCTTGCAAACTGTTAGAGTGGTGTCACATCATTTCTCTCCCCATTTACCAATTTGCTGGTTACGTTGGAGGCTAGTTTGCGACCGAGATTCGAAACGGCGACTTATGTCACCGGTTCGAATCTCTGGAGCTGCTCAATGAGAATTCACACAGATACTGCGGCTCTACAAAATAAAAATGACACAAGTATTCGCGGAATACAAAGGCGCTGCTACAGGCTCTTCGCGTCTATGCTTATGGCGAAGCTTGAGGGTCAACCTTATTTTTTCGCAACCGGGCCGACGAATGTAACACTGACGCACGAATCGATACGTTTGCCTCACCTATGTAAAGAAAACAAAGACGAATATTTGATTTTTCCGCATTGTTGGTCGCGTTTGCAGTTGGTTCTTATTTTCACTCTTTTCACGTCCTTCATTGGCCCAAACGTCAGTGTGATACGTAACAAGCGTCTTCATTGATTCAAATATGTCGAATGTTCCGCAAATGCTTAATATCGAGCCATATCGCCACCAATTACACGCGTGTTCGCTCGAATGTTTTTTTATTAACTTATAAGAAATATTTGTGTCAAAAAATGTCGATAACCGAGTTGCTAAAGTGATGGTAAAACTTTGCTAGCTTTACATTTCCAATACGTTTTGGCTGCTACTGTGGGCGCTCGAAAAGAGTAATGACAAGCACGTAAGATAAGGAAACCGGCAGAAAGCGGTAATCTCACTGCCACCTTTTGTGCGTGCCGAATGCTTTCGTTAATAAGTGCGCAAGTTGCTCTCTCTTTGTGTCTTGTTTGGGGCTAAGATTTGGGCCGAAAATACATATTTAAATAAAGAGATAAGGGTGTACGATGATTGTTGTACCTATTTATCCGCCCAGTACACTTCCTGCGATAATGTAAACAGAGTGGTGTACACCGAGCCTTGCAGGCACGAAGTAAAACGCTTACTAGCCTACGCAGTGCGCTTATGTAAAAGCATTTGTTCAGTCACCGACGCATAGTGCAGGTTAATTTGAGGAAACACATCGCAGCCACAAGTTCCATGTATTGTCTATGATGCTGATCATTAGGCTGTTACCAGCATCCTTTTTCAACTTTTGCAGGAGGCCTTCAAACATTCTCGTCAAAAGATCCCTCTGTTAGCCAGTATCATGACGCCTTTTCTACCTGATGGTTGTAGGGCCTGGTGACGGTTTGTTGATGGTGGCGGTCACCGATTTCACTAAACCATCTTTTAAACGCAAATCCAGTGGCAACACGTGCTCATTTGAGATGGTTTTTTTCTATTCAAGCACGTATAGCCATCCGCAATTAGCATAATAGAATGAGTCGGACTTGCGAAGTTTTGGCTGTGACCATCCGCGGATAAAGACAGACTCCAAATATTTATTTTTCGTAAAGCACATACCTATACTCTTTAACTCTGTAGCTCTCCGCTTCAGCTACTTGAACTTCCTGGACGCGGAAAGCTTCATATTATTAGCAAAAGGTCAGCTGGTGTACCGTGCTGTGAAGGGTGCCAGTGTCTGTCAAAACATATCACACCGTTGTGGTCTTCCTTGCAAATGGAAGTTCTAAGCGTAGGGTTTTTCTTGTGCGGTCCACCATTTTCGGATGGTACAAAAATTATTTTGAAATCAATTATTACACCTCGAGCCTATTTGCTCAAAACGTCCTATGTTTAGACGCACAGGAAGTGCAGGTGCTAAAGAAAAAAAAATCGCCATGAAGACAGAGGAAGCACTTGTCCAATAACCATCCCAAAAAAATAGAGGCAACCTAATTTCATTAAAGTAGCCACACCATTTTCGAATCACTTTGCCTGGGGGCGTGTGCTCCCTTTGAAGCTGCCTGTGAGCCGTCGGTACTTAACTTGATAAAGGATTTTTTTTTCGTTTCATTTATTGTCCACTGAAATGAGGCATATTGTTTCCTTCCAACTTTTTCCGATCAAGCACGCCACCTAGCTCAGCGAAAAGCCAGAGCCGCGGCGTTGAAAAAACACTATCACGCAGATACCAGTGCAGTCTATGTGGACGCCGCAGTGTATGCTACTCATCAAGCCTACTCCTTGAGCGTGGTTTCCAACGCACTTCACACAATAGTTTCTGGTTCGAGTAAAGCTGCATCCTCGTTAGAGGCAGAGGAAGCCGCAATCGCCTTGGCAAAATCTTCAACCACTGCCACACTAATCTTTTGTGATTCAAAAACAGCAATCCGCTATTTCGCACGAAGCAGGATTTACGCGCCTGTTTTTCAAAATTCTCAACTCTATTCAACCCCTGACCAGATCAGTTGAACTCCTATGGGTACCTGCTCGTGCGGGCAACCCTGGGAATGAAGCTGCCCAAAACAAAGCTCGAGCGCACGTCAACCGAGCAGCGCCAGCTACAGACCCAGGCAGTGCACGCGAACGCCTTATTACCTATAACGAAATTACTTTCCACTACAGGGAGCAAAGAGTCCGGTATCCGCCCCCTCACCAATCTCTCTCTAAACTCTAGCAGGTGGCCTGGCGCCAACTCCAGTCCCGTACCTGTCTCTCTCCAGCTCAGCTTGCCCATATCTACCCCGGCCTTTTCTCCCCTGTGTGTACCCTCTGCGGGGCACCCAAAGCCCACATTCACCATATCCTCCACATTTGCCCTGAGCTCCAACCACTCTGAAATTGGCAACTAACAGACATAGAGCGATGGGAGATCCCGGTATCCCCAGCTCGCTACCGGCTGTACAAAAGGAGCTGGTGGGGAGCTGAAAGAGTCGCTGAGAGCGACAAGCTGCCTGCCGCCCTACACAATATCGAGCCGATGCATCAGTATAGGCAATAATCTTAAGGCTCAAGATTCAATTAACGTTTTCGCCACTTCACAAAAGTTCAACAGCAGGAAACGATGTTGCCGCTCTGACGCTCCTAAATAGCCACCATTTCTTTCCGGGCGAATGCCTTACTTGCCTTGTAGGGTGCATGAGCAGGAAGAGTGGGCAGAAAGCGTGAACAAGAATAGTTATTATATAGGGTAATTTCGTATCATAATAATGACGCAACCGTTATTGTCTGCCCTTCTGAGTGGTGTCCTACAATTTCACTTCTCATTTAGCGTCCAGTTCAATCGCAGGCGAGTAGGCAATATGGTTTCAAACCGATGAGATATGTACATGTACCTAAAATTCTATGCTGTTAATTTTCCGAGTAGGTGTCACCGAGAAGTAAGATAATAATTGGTCCTTACTTTCCTCAAAAACCAAAGTCAACAAAAGACGTTGACCGCATTGTCAAACATTGTCCCAGTCTCTTTGTGCTAAACCGCAGCCCCCCCCCCCCCCCCAACACACACACACAAAAAAAAAAAACGCCCAACAACGCCAGTGTTCTCGCGCATCTTAATCATTTTATGCGAAGTTGAACTGCGGCGCACATATTTGCACCGTACGTCCGTCGAATATTATCCTCTACTTCCTGTCTCTCAGTGTTCTCGGGCCTGCATGCGTGCGCGCATGGCCTAGATCACTTCGAATCAGATGTATGACCTTTTGAAATGTCGAAGCTACTGATGACGCTTACAGATTAGTTGATGATGGGAAAGCAAGTTTCAATCGAACCAATTCCAGTTTTCTCAAGTCGAGTATTCTAACGGAAAAGGAATCTTTCGAAGACTGAATCCAATGCGAAGCTGGTTCGGCGCAAATGATACCCGCAGTCATAATGTTGATGAATTGACGCAACGTAGTCGCAAGAAGTTATGAGTGTTGCCCAGGACAACAGAAATTTATGTTCCTGCGTCAAAATTTTTGATGTGAGGAGCTCACACTACTTATGCATGTTGTCTTACGTAACTTGAAGGAACATTTGAAAAATGAAAAGCGCTTCGGACATGAATCGAATACGTTGCATTCTGTTTGCAGTGGCCTCTAGGATTCTTTATATTTTTTGTTCTATTGCCACACAGTCGTGAGAATATTAGTCAGCCTACTTTTAGAGACCCGAGCCGAACAAAACTTCATTTAGACCTTTTCTATTTGAAATTTGTTTTTCCGGAGTGGGCTGTCTAAACGTGCGTCTCTGTGATGCCTTGCAGTCGTATATTATTCCTTCTGTGGAAATACTATTTTTTTTCTCGAGGTCATTTGATATTTTGTCCTGTTTAGTCTGTTTCCCAGCGATATGCTGTCATATAACTTGTTTTCTATTTAATTGTAGTGTCACACCAACGCTCGGTGACTGTCGACGGTGACAAAGACGACGAGTGTATGTCGAAAGGCGCGTGCTACCAAGAAGACGGCAGACGAAGACGAAGACGCAAGAGACTGACGCGCTAGTTAAACGGTCGACCGGAACACCGACCTGAGGTTCAACGTACCCTTACAGTATGTATGTTTTTATGCGATGTTTTTTTTTTCAAGGTTTATTTCTTTAAACAGCCTTCTTACGGGGTGGATGGGCCTTTATCAGGTGTCGATACACCTTTTGCCTTCTCTCCCCCCGGTTTTAGTTGCTGTAATGCCAATCAAAATAAAATGTTAAAAATATTTTAGCTGCGGGACGAGCGTATGACGCCTGTAGTTGTAAAGGTGCTTCAAAAACTGCTTCATTTTTTAGTGCACGATATGTCTCAGTCACCTGTTTCCAGTTACTAAGAAAGCCCACGAAATATTAAAAAAAGCGAGACTTCGGTACTGCTTTTCTTAGCCAGATGGATGACAAGGTCGACTGCACCTTGAGTGTAGTAGGGTCGGAAGCCACAGGGTGGTGTGCCGATTGTCGGTACCTCGATATCCTAGATTTTCGCATGAAGGTGCAAATAAATTGTCCATTTTGAGCGCGCCCTCAGAAGCAGCGTGAAAAAGCTCGCCTCTACTTTTCTTTCGTAGACTCGGCCTGCAGCATGCATTTCTACTGTCATGAGACATGAGCTGGAGCATAGCCTCCTATGTTATTCATTCCCGGTCATAGGCGACGAGCTCAAAGAATGCCAACCTTCGCATTTAAAGCCACGAGAGAAGAGGTAAATGTTCGACAACTGCCATTAGTGGGCGTAGCAATAGTGGCAGCGTGTATTTAGAGGTTTGTGCAAATTACGGAACAGTATTCGGTTACATTGTGTTACTTCTACATTTATGGTCATAAAACAAACACGCACAACTGCTACCAAGTATAGCGTGGCTTGTTTCAGATATTTTTACATACCGTTACTTTCAATGGAAGTTTTTTTTTTGAAAGCTGTCTTTGCCGATTATGCACGTTTAATCGCGAATATACCAGTCGCTATACTGAACATTATATCAGTGTAAGCGCTAGAGGGTAGGAATCGTACTAGCATCTTGCGTAACCGCTCTATATGTACAGTACATATCTGCCAACTGAGTTCAATGAGACTACCGGGCCGTCTTTCTCCGTGATCACAAGTCTTCAAAATATCGCCCACAAAATTGTCGACCTCACTTCTTACCGCACAGCTGTTGTGGCGAAGCCGCGAGGCGGAAACACTCCCTCACGTTTTGCGCACCGGAATACAGTTCCCACATAGTTATTAGTTATCATCGAAAAAATATTACACTCTCAACGTTCATTATTTGGGGTATATTGCGAACATAAGAACCAACAAGTAATATTGAAAGTTAAGAAAAAAAGGAAAGGGTTTTAGCTCAAGGAATTAGGTACGACCTTTTCACCAGAAGCATCAAATGATGGCACCCGGTATGCCAAGAAGGAAGACCGCGGAGATTGGAACATGTCTGGCGACCAGGCGCACCATCACACCGCCGAACAATCTGATGCGATCATATCGTCACGACCGCTTTCCCAAGCAGCCTTTTTGTGCGGAGAAAACATTTATTTCCGGTAATCCATTGGAGCACCGCAGCCTCCATTGGGAGTTTATTTCGTCTCGCCAATCGAATAGCCGTTTATAACTTCATGTCATCGAATACCAACCCTGCTTGTGTGATCGGCAGCTCAGCTGAGAGAGTTATATGTGGCAATGTGCAGGACCGACTCGGACATTACCTACGACCGGAACGCCATTTTGGTTGATATCTTCATCCGCTACCTTAAAGTTGTGTGCACGTGGCTGTTGCAAAAACATAAATAGGCGCTCACTGGGAAGACGTTCTTTGTGCACAGTTGATCACACTTGTCTGAAGTGCTGTAGCGGAGCCGTGGACAGGAAGTAAATTAAATTTTAAGGCATACACTCACTTGTACTGATACTACATGGCTATTGCGCTCCCACGAAGCGGTGAGGGCCTCAGAGACACAACACATCTAGCCCTAGCAAAAAAAGCTGTCTCGCCCTCCTCATAGCCAGACGAATGCATAACAATGTTGAAAGGCCACACCGGTACGAATGGCCGGAAATGGATATAGATAGGAAGGCTTAAGTCGCCTGAGTGCCTATAACCGTCACAACAGCTTGTCGCTGCCCTGTAGCCAGATAATGCAGGAGATTTTTTTTTCATTCATCACACGCTTAAGACAAGTAAGATAGGAGCGAGCATGCACTCCAATCCATGCCAACATTTGTTTTTACATACAGTAAGCTTTCTTTGAAACGGGTATAAAAAGGACTAAGTGCGGTATAGCATGCAGGAATGAATCTTACAAATGGAGTCTAAACATTCACTAAAACTTTGCGTAACACTTGATGTCTGCAGCCAAAGTTTAAAGAGTTCAAACTAAGCAAAGGTACGGTGAACTTATCAGCATGTGAATAAAAATTACAGAGGTGCGCTTAAGTATGCTTACGTGCATAAATCCGAAAGAAGTGCGAGTTCCCTGCCTAAATTTGTTAGGATTTCTGCTCTTCGTTGCTTAGTACCGTTGCCTAGTTGCCGTCTCCTTTTAGTCAACTCCGGACGAAGTCAAATTTAGGGGGTTAACCAAATTTTGGGGTTCATCCAACCAAATTTTCAAATCATATTTAAATTAGGCTAGGCACCAATATTTGTCAAACTGGGATCAAGTCCCATTTAGAAGAGCCAGGGGTCCAAATTTTGTCGGTGGCCCGCCTAAATTAGCAAGCCTCGACTAAGTCGTCAATACTCGAATTAGGTGACACCAGATTTGGTGGAATTCGGAAGAAATCAAACTTTAGGAGACGACAGGGGCCAAAATTTGAGGGTGGAACATTACAGTTTCACAGTCACCGCAGAAACGGCCATAACAGAATTATGTTAGAAATATGTATTTTATTTCCATTATGACGAGGCCAAATTTTAGACGTGACCCATAGACACTGTAATGTCATCACAATGAATGCCGAATTCGGTCAGTTAACCTAGTTATTCATGTGGACACCACTAACAGTTTCTAGAATAGCAGCTTGGGCATGTTGGTTATGCATCTTGAGGTAACAGCGCGGAACGTGGAAGGGAGCACAATATCAGAAGACGACACAACAGCGCTCGTTGTTGTCCTCTTCTGATCTTGTGCTCCCGTTCACGTTCCGCGCTGTTACCTCAAGTAACAGTTCCTGCGGACACGCTTTGATCTCAGCTCAATTTGTTCAGTGAACAACTACCAATCGTTTAAAAATGTTACTGGCTTGAATAATTATCCGTACGATTTTCATACCACAATCAGAATCAGGTTTTATTTTCCAGTAATCACACGCTGGATGGATTCCTGGGCTAAAAGCCAGAGATATGGCTTGACAAAGGCCCAGGAATCATTTACATGGCCGCAGACGGGAACTGGCAAAACATGTGATAAAAACTATAGAACAGGGCCGATATGTGTGTGCGTGTGTGTGTGCGTGTGTGTGTGCGTGTGCGTGTGTGTGTGTGCGTGTGCGTGTGCGTGTGCGTGTGCGTGTGCGTGTGCGTGTGCGTGTGCGTGTGCGTGTGCGCGTGCGTGTGCGTGTGCGTGTGCGTGTGCGTGCGCGTGCGCGTGCGCGTGCGCGTGCGCGTGCGCGTGTGCGTGTGTGTGTGTGTGTGTGTGTGTGTGTGTGTGTGTGTGTGTGTGTGTGTGTGTGTGTGTGTGTGTGTGTGTGTGTGTGTGTGTGTGTGTGTGTGTGTGTGTGTGTGTGTGTTTTAAAGTACGAACATTTAAAAAAATCGCGTGTTAAAAAACAGGATGCACATATTAAAAATCCCCTGTTACAATAATTACCCATACCTTTGGTGACCGACGGATCGAGCGGAAGCGTTCTAAGTGCGGCTCTGTGCACGCCACTTTTAGGCGCATTCAAAGGAGTCAGCATTGCTTAGGCTAGTGGAAACATCTTGAATATGGTTCGACTCGAGTCCGAAGTGCTTGCAAGTTTCGAAATCATATTCCTTGTTAGCGGGACTGCTTTTATCAGCAATTCCTTAGTTATTCCCTCCGGTGTATTGAAAACCCGAACAGCCTCTCCCTAGGAGGCCAGGCCCTTAAATGGCTTTTCTGTACGAAACGCTTGGCCGACCTGAGAATGACCCCAAGCAAGATTGCCTTTTATGCAAAAAATATTTTCTTATAGCGTTTGTGCGCGATTTAGCACAGCACACTGTTCACACCAAAGTTGATGTCTTTAAGCGCTGGAGTGCCACGATCAGCGCTGTAATCTGCGGAAGCCAAGCAGGCGCGCACCGGTTGCTTGGACGCTCAGGTTTCAGAAATCCAACTCTGTTTCCTAATCCTGACAGTAGCCCTAAAAACGGTGTAAGACACGGTCAGAAAAACTACATTGCGTAATTTTTAACTTGACCGAAAGCATGGCCTCTAAGCACAAATAGAAAATTCTGAGCTGCGTGTGTTTAATAAAGCGAACAAAAAATCAATGACACTCCCTTTGGGCCAGCCAATAAGTTGAGCATATCGAAACAACTTAGGTGAACATAGAGTAAGGGCTGCATAAGAAGCGTACTCTTTGACCAACTGTTGTTTTTCATAAAACCTTTTTAAGACGTCCAAATCTTTAAAAAAAAATGTAACTTTTTTATTTATTTTATCCCGGGGCTGCAGTGGCGACTACAGCACGCACTGTGTAAGAGGCACAATGTTTTAACTGTTTGGCTGCTGCAGGAATTTTGTCATTTAACTTGTGCAATTATTTTATTTCTTTTTCTGGAGAAAAGGGGTATGTTGTGTTTGAGGTATTGAAGCGCGTCATCTTAGCGGCATAGCTCAGCAAAAATATTCATAAATAAAGCACAGCGGGTAACGTGGTTATGCCAATAACTAGCGCGAGAACGCGTTTCCCTCGGTGAATTTATGGCGGTTTATTTACTTCCTTTTATTGCTTTCAATTTTACATAATGGCAAAGGCCTAGATAGAAGCTGCTACACTGCAGCTTGAGAGATATTCGACCCTCTTTAGAAATTTTAATGCATATCATGACCGCCTTGATGCATGGATGTACAGTATTTGTGCGCAATGGCGGCGTAACTTGTGTCGCATATAATAGCCACAAGTGTTGCATCGTTCGGTAGCCTATGTTGACTATAACTGCACTGAACAACTGTAGGTCACAACTAATTAATTTATTTAGTTAATTGATACTGAACTTCATGCTGCATTAGTAAGACATATATCGTTGGATGTCTTTCGTCGACTATAGTTTCTCTTCTACACCTAATTAGTGAACTGTAATTAAATACTTAATTCTAAGGATTAGAATCAAGTCATATACCGTCGGAAAGATAGCGTTACAGTAATTGGAAGTTTTCGTTTTAGTCCTGTAATTAGTTAATTCTAATTAACAATTTACCTTCAGGCGACGTCAACCCAAATGTCGGTGAAAACGTCTCGCCGAGTATAATCAAAAATAAAGCGCTAAGGAAGGTAAAAACCACGCCACATCGAGTTGTCGCACGTCCAACGTGGTTGAAAAGAGACGCAACAGAAGCGAAACGGTAGCGTTTAATGCTTGCGCATTCACAGAGCGTAAGCAGAAAGATGACTTAAATATCCCCAGTGGCTCTCTGGGGTAGGCCTGGTCAGTTTCGGTGAGACCATCCAATGAAGTGCAGTCCATGATTATACTTAGATATTAGTTCTGGCTTACTTTAGCCGAGGTCAATTTTAACCTGACCCCGGTTGAATTTTGATGGTGGTCGGGAAACTTTTGGCGGTGACTATCGAACTGGGCGCGATCCATCATATTTGGATCTTAGTTTTGTCGCTTTTTGATCGAGGTTAATATTTCAGGAGACTCGGGTCAAATGTTTGGGGTGGCCCGGCTAGCTTTCGGTGCACCATTGAACTGGGCGCGCCTCATTTTACTTGGATATCAGTTTTGTCCAAACTGACCGAGATGAATTTCAGTTCATTCAGGTGAAAATTTTGTGTTGACCGGGCCACCTTTAGTGGTGACCATCGAACAGGGCGCGATCCTTTACTGTTAGATAAATATTTTAAAGCGAAAACATTAAAGGCTCCACTCTCCACAAGATCTCACGGCGGCATTGCGAGCGAAAATTTTATTGCTAACCTGGCTTATCAATTTCAGTTACGATCAAGGATCTGGTCGACACGGCGATGCACATTTGCATGCTGTAGAGCTATACTCTAAAATTCTCGGCTATACGAAGCCCCCCTTCCTCCTTACGAAGACTTACGAAGTCACCCAGATAGACACCTGCATACCTAAAACAGCGGCAGCGAGCATGTCTTTCATAGATAGTCCTGCCTCGCGCTTTACGTCATACTGCTGACGTCACTTGACGGTCATACGCGCACGCGAGTACCGTGAGCTTCGCTTCGCCGGCGGCTTCTTCGCCTTGAGATCCGATTGTAGTGAAATGGTTGCGTGTTTTGTGTATAGCCACGCGGCGGCAGTCAGCGAGCTTGAGGGCGAAGAGCAACCGGCAACGACACCACCGCGCGCCCGTCTGGGCCCCAAGTGAAGCCAGTAGTGTGATGCAAAGCGCTGGCCCGAGCGTTTAAATCGCCGAATTGGGAGTGCTTTACGCAACTTTGCTCCGCATTTGCTGGCATGGGCAATATTTCCCCAACTGCATTAAAGAGGTTGAACTTTTTCGCAGCCCCCTTGTTGGCACGTTTCCACCAGTCAATTCTTGCGTTCATCTTGCAAAGGTCACAGGGCAGCATTCCACGTCTCACGTGAAATAAATGACACAACTTAATTCAACGTGCCACTAAGCAGTACCAAAAGACTTGAAATACTTTCCACGGGTAAAAGATAAGCAAATACCTTGAATGTCTTCTAACTGAAGTGTCACGCACGCGTGGGAAGGTAAGGCCTTCGTAAGCATCCTAGATGCCAAAAACGCATATGCAACTTTTGCTTATTGATACGCTCTAAGTTAGGCTATTGGTCAGTAGTATATGGCTCAGCTGGATCATTCTACCTAAAATGGCTAGATCCAGTTCATAATCCTGGTTTACGGTTATCATCCGGCGCTTATAAAATATCCCCAATAGCCAGCCTGTATGTGGAAAATAATAAACCTTCCTTGGAAAACTAACGTCGCTGCTGTAGTTGCTGCAGCTAATTTAAGCAGTTGCCATTGTCCGTAGCTCCTCTGTGCGTCAGTACCAGAAGTACGCGACAGTATGCGAGCGTTTAATGAGGAGTGAATGTGCAAAAAAGGAAGTGAATAATGTTATGTTCGCGGCAAGCATATTAGCCATAAAGATTTCGCCTATGGAGTCGGCGAAACGAACGAAAACGTTTTGCCGCCACTCGCAGCAGAGTGCACGCAGCCCCCTTGTTGGCGCGTTGCAACCGGTCAATTCTTGCGTTCATCTTTCAGGGGTCACGCGACAGCTCCTCCCCTTCTGACAATTTCTCTCCATTTAACGACCATGCTTTTAGAAATAAATTTGTCTGCACAACAGTGAGATCAACAACTGAGAACGGACAATGCTTCCCAACGTTTAGACTTTTTATCTAAAGGAAACGTCGTAAAAGACGAAATAAAAACAAATGAAAAGCTGTCCAAAGCTCACCCTCTTGTGGGAGAATGCAAGAGCCGGCAGAACTTCCTCCAGGAAAGCACCATCATCGCGGGCTGACAACAGCAAATTGCAGTACTGTCCGCGCACTTTCTCTGTGCCGTCTTCGTCCCGCACCACGGTCTCTATGCACTCGTCGTAAGCGCCCAAGTCGGCTGAAGTCGCCTGCAGGAAACCTGTCGGGTACTTGGCGGTCGCATCAACCACTGCGTATTCAAATGTTAGGGCGAGAGACAGAGTATTAGATTCCCTTGGCCCGGGTAGCTGCTGCAGATGGGTGGCTGAGTAGACTGAAAAAAACAACCAATCTACAGACCACGTAACTACCGCGGGGGGAACAAATAATTTCATCGGCACAGCCGTCGCTGCCAGGCTCAGTTTGTTGAAAATTCTGGCTGCCTTGCTGATTTCGAGGAATACAACGAAGGGAATGCTCAGCATGAAGTGATCTCCGCAGACCTTCATTGAGGAGTAAGAGGTCATATATTTGGCATCAGAGACAAGAACTTTCTGCATGTACTAAGGCGTCCATTGTGGCCTCTATCGTTTCTAAAATAGGCAAGAGAAGAAACATTTGTTTGTTAGCTGTTCAGTATGACAGTGGATGGCATCCAAATCCTTGGCAAGGAAAGCCAATGGATAGGCTCAACTGAGAACACGCCATCTTTTATTTCCAACCTATATTGCGTTCAGACTGTAATCAAAGGTAGAATATTTCTAATTATTATTTTGTAGAGAACAACCTTAAGCAGAGGATATCACTTCGGTACCGATGAACGTTTACGTCAACCTTAACCTAATTACAAAGGCTAGACCTCGGGACCGCAACATAGCTGCTTGCACAGTTTTGATCGTGGATTCATGCTGAACCCTAATAATTGAACGTACTTTTTGTTCCGGACGTAGGCTTAATATTGGAAGGAAAAGAAACATATGCTGTCACCATGACTACAAGCGCCCAACTCTTTTCACTAAACCTGTTAAGCGTAGCGATATTCCAGCACAGGAACGGCCCATTATTTCACCAAATTTTGGAAACTCTAAGTGTGCTTAGTCTGGCAGCTGTGAAGTGCAGCAATGCTTCTTCTGCTGTATGCTACAGGAAAGCACTTGCGTCGTGGGCTGAGATTGAAAGCAGTTGCTTGAATACCTAAGCATTTTAACGCTGACATGCAGTTTTTTGCGCGAGCTTCAGCCGGAAAGCACACCGAATTGTAAGTATATTTCGCATAAAAAGCTACTTTTTTTTACTTCAAGTACCCATAACGGCCCAATGAGAAGTAGTATTTAAAAGGGGGGAAGCTCATACAGCCACCCCCATCTGTGCTTTCTATGGGAACCACAAAAAACAAGAAGAAAGCAGTTAGAAGCCATATTTCTTCTGCTTTTGGTCTTAATTATCACCATCATCATCATCATATGCCTGACTATAACCATTGCAGGGCTAAGGACTTTCCCGTATTTCTCCAATTAACCCGGTTCTGTGCTAGCTGCATCCACTTGACCCCTGCGAACTTCTTAACCTCATCCGCCCACCTAACTTTCTGCCGCCCCCTGCTACGTTTCCTTCCCTTGGAATCCAGTTTGTTACCCTAAGCAACCATCGGTTGTCCTCTCTTCGCACTACATGTCCCGCCCATGCCCATTTCTTCTTAATTTACACTAGAATGTCGGTAACCTAAGTTATTTCTCTGACCCACTCTGCACGCTTCCTATCTCTTAATGTTACCCCTACCATTTTTCGTTCCATAGCCCTCTGGGTTGTCTTCAACTTAAGTAGAACTCTCTTGATAAGCCTCCACGTTTCAGCGCCATAGACATTATCACCATGGCATTGTCACCATGCCAGAAGTCATTTCCGGGACGTCGAAGCCAGTAATATAACTTCAAGCAAGCTACATAACATCCCATGGTGGATTAGGTCCTTTGCTGTTATGTCTGTTTGATGTGGTGAACAACTGATACGGTGAAACTGTTTTTTTTTTATTTTGGAATATGTTTCTTCAGTTGTCTCGTTTAGCTGTCTTTCAATTGGTGTTTATTTATAAAGTGATGTCGCTCACGTATTTTATGCTTCAAATACAGCCTCTTTTTCTGTATTTAATGGTAGGGGTGTTAATCTGATTTTGGCGACAATGCTGCGGGCAGTGATCGAAGCCTTTTTATAATATGCAATGCGTGAATGCCCACTAAATAGCTTTGGAATGCGTATTCTTGACGATCCCTATTTCAGACTGCATATATTATAGAAAACCTTAAAAAATTCTACTCACCTTCGATGCTGACACCCGTAAATTTCCCAACATATACAATCGCACTTTAACGTCAAAACTGAAAAAAAAATTATATCATTCAATTTTATAGAAGCGTGCATATAATTCTTATGCTCAATGAAAAACCTAATTCTTGCTGTGTGATTCACCTGCAAACACTGCATAAGCGTATCGTTCTCAAGGTTCAAATAATTAACCAGTAAACTTTAACAAAATCTATCAGCATATTTACTGGAATAAAAAAATTGCCGATGATTACGTTACTTCCTAATGCGAAATTTGAGCGCAGCTCCTCAGCTGTTTGAGCTTTTCGATAGATTGAGGCAAGGAATTCGAGAAAGACATGTATGTACAATTAAAGACAACATTTAGGCAGGTGGTTCACAGTGGCGAACGGCGGCGGTTATGGGTTTCGGCTCTGGAGGCGCACATATTGAAATCCATTGCCACTGATCGGGCAGTCTGATTGCCGCCACACAGAGGTGGCATTGGAGGAGGAGCGAAGAGAGCAATTAAGTTGTCGGGAGGTCGCGGGAGGACGCGGGAGGCAACGCGTAGGCCCGTAGGAACGTTGCGCGGGAAAGAGATAGCAGCGACGGACTGATGCCGCTGACGCCGCTAGCGAGTCAAGTCAACGTGGCTCTGCGTTTCGACTTGGGATGCACGCACCGTGATCCGCTGATGCCGAGCCGCCGGAGAACACCGTCGCCGCCGCACAGGCTGAGGGGGGGTGCACGCAGCGGCGGCAGTAGGGCGCGCAGCAACCGGAGAACACGAGGGCAGGGAGGTTGGGGAGGGGGGAGACACGCATTGGCCGGAGCACGCATTGCCCCGGTTGCGGAGCTGGTTACGAGGGACAACGGCGTCGACGACGGAAAACGCAGGAATGGGCGCCAATGAGCTGAGCTTCAAAAATTTGAAATTATCGCGATAACAATTTAACACCTGTTTTTTCCGAAATTGTTCATCGCCCTCTTTTATTACAGTTACACCGAGCTAGGAGAGCTTGGACAACGCGTTTAATAAAATTACCGTCAAGCGCACGGGACAAGTCGAACCTTACTTCACCGTGACGAATTTGCACCTTAACATTAAAATAAATTATGACGGTTTGCACGTGTTCATATCAGTCAACCGTTCCTCGATTACTAGATTACTGATTTGTTCGTAGAAAAAAAAATATCATTGCAAATCCGCAGAACTCACGAAATATGCTTTCTTTTTATGCTGTGGCTGCAGTTATGTGCAAACAAAACTATTGGACGTACGGAATCCAACCATGCACTGCAGTAAAACTGTAGGAGTCTTAAGGGCGATACCTGAGCACTGCCTCGGTTTCATTCGAGATAGATGCCACTTCAGGGTGAGCGAAGCTGATCACTGAAGGACTAATTACAATTTTAAAATATTGATTGAAAAAAGTGTTACGCAGAAAGAACCGGAAAAAACCACTGCTGGGAAAATGTTAATACCTAGAAGTCCAGAACTCGTGAAAGACATATTTTCAAAACAAATCGCATCTAATCAAGGGCATAGGTCACTTCTTTCCAAGTACTAATATTTGAAATGAGGTATCTTAATATTAAGAAACAAAATCTATAAATCTACTTGGGCTCGCACAACGAAGCATTCACCGGTGGGCAAGGGATGAGTCTTCTTAAGAAACAGATTACGGGGCACACTTAAACTCCACCTTTAAGGATATGATGCGATAACCTAGGCTGCCAGCCCACATATAAAGCCCCACTTTAACGAAGCCGTATGAACGCCGACGGGGTCCCGGAAAAACGGGAATTCAAGGGTCCGTGCAGGCTTTTTCTGATATCGTTTTCCCATATGAAAGTGGAGCCTCTAGTTGGTAGCTACGGGCAAACGTAATATCAGAGGACGCAACGCCGTATCAGTGCGCGGGTATGTCAGGTGCCAGCTACCACCTGCCAACACCATGGTCGTGCTTTTCCGTTAACAACGCCGGCCCTCATGCCAACGTCGAATTTTCTGATGAAAGTGTCCTTTAACAATATCACGTTAAAATATACTGTATTGTTTATCCTGATTATCTCTATGCATTGTGAAATATATCTAAGGTGTTATATTTTTCTTCCTAGACATACACGCAGGACGTTTGCCGGGGAATTATAGCTTTGTGCAGAATAATTTTTAGGAAACGTTGAGCACCGCGAGTACATGGCCAGGGTATACTATGTTGCAACGCGAAACTTATGTATTTCAGAACTCGATGAAGACACTATGCTGACGTCAATTGTCCTTATAGGTGCGGTTATTGCAATTCTGATTTTGCTGAAAACGTTCTTCCTCAAATGGCTGCTTTGTGTCTGAGATTTCAGTCACACAAAAGTTTTCTTTTTTTTTCGGAAGCACACCATTAATTATTGCTGTTCTTCTGAAGCGGTGGCGTGGGCTACAGAATAATAAATGAAATTACCTAAAACTTTTATTGCGAAAGCAATACTACGACAGCCAAAGCGAGACCTCGGGTGGCCACAGTTACGCCATCAAGATGCTTGAAGAGGCGTAGCTACGGTTTCCTCATAAAAAAATCGGCCTGCCATGGCATTTGAATTCACGTTACCCCTATGCCACGGCTGGAGCTGCCAACTCGGTTCGCTCCTTTCATATCGGAGGGTGATATATCAGAATCAGCCTGCCAGAACCGTTTGCATTCTCGTTACCCCTACGACACGAAGGCACGTCCATACGGCATCGTTGAAGCGTGGCCTTACATGTGGGGTGGTAGCCTACGCTCTCGCGTCCTACCCTTAAAGGATGAGCTTAAGTGTCCCCAATGATGTAACACCTTATGCTGATAGGGCGGGATAGGGGAATAATGTAGCAGGCTAAAGAAGCTTCCGCCATTGCATTCGCAATTTAACTAGTGCTAACCAGAGCTAAACCACAACTAATTTTTTCTTTCACTTTAGCTGTCATGCTCAAGATGCAGCTCCAAATGCACCTCTGCTTTACATTCAGTTGATAAGCCGATAAGTCGATAAAAAGATGTACGAGTATATAGATCAAACTCGCCGGACCTTAAATATTAGTCGGCATGAGCAATTGAAGTATTCCTTGAATCAGGCTACTCCAAATTGAAGTGCTACTGTAGCAATTCCTGGAAACTGGACAAAAAAGTAAAATTCCCGCCTTACACGGCCAGCACAAAGGGTTTTTTTCGCCACCAGAATAAAAGAGCAATAGAACTGGTGGAGGCCTATTTCACCAAAGAAGAAGATAAACAACGCCTTTGTGTAAGTTGCCCTTCTGCATTTATTTTTGATGAAGAGGTCTCCTTTCTTGGTTATTCTTAACCTTAACCTAAAGCTGACAGAGGGGTAAATCAAGGAGCAGGTTAGTTCTTTGACAGGATCGTAGCGGTGACAGGCGATTTAATACAGCATATGTCCCTTCGAAGAGCTCTTGAAAGGCTGTTCTCTTTTGATGGTCATGTGATGCAAACATGTAATATGTTTGTTCTTTCTCAATATAATATTATTTGCGAGTCAGCGCTCCCTTCTGTGATTCCCTTCTTTTGTTTCCTTTCGCGACATACCATCCGCAATAAGCAGCTACTAACTTTTCCAGCTATCAATCCTTCCCTTACTTCAATAGGGTAACTGCAGCACGATATCAAAATATCACCACAATGTTGGTCTGTAGCATATTTTGCTCATCGTGGAATGGCAGCAATGCAGTTCTAATTTAATCTCAGCTCGGTTGCGTACTTCTAGACAACCTTCAGTGTATGAAATCCTGGGGCAAAAAAAAAAAGGTTAACTTTCCTAAGCAGTAGCAAAAGAGGTGTCTACTGTTTTTCAGCGTTGGCCTCTCAACCAGCCCTCAATATATATCATCCATGGATCGGAAATATCTTCCAGTGACTAATATGAATACCTCGGCGTGACCTTTTATAACACTATCAATTGATCAGACATACAATTAAGATGAAACAACCCTCTTTAACGTTTGGCGGCTGATAATAAATAAGTTACATGCAGCGTATTCTGAACGTAGTCGACATTTTTCTCAATGTTTTTGTAGTCTAGAATTTAATATAGGGAAAAAAAAACGTTTTTTTTTTTTTGCAACGGCACAGAAACTTTTTAATTTGATATTCAAGCACTGAGTACTGACCCCTGTCTTGAACAAATATTTTTTATGATAAAACACATTAAAACAAACGTAGGAACTGCAGCAATGTGTGAAGCTAGATTTAGTCACGAGTTAAAAATACAACATTTGAGGTAGGCCAGCAGCAACAGTTGCATACAGCTGCCAGCTATATTTTGCCCACAAACAATTTTCTTGTATAGCAAATAATTAATTAGTAATTACTATTTTATTTCTAAACTGCTAAGCTATAGATTTTGGACAAAAAATTTTGTGGACGCTTAAGCTTCGCCTTTAAGAATGGAACGCGATAGCATTATCGCGCCCCGTTCGCACCGTCTACTCATTTGCTTGTCGTGCTTTTGAGTGACACAAAGACGTAGTTTACATGATACAACGCTCGTTAACTTGTCCGAAGCATGACTGTTTGGTAATTACTCGTTCTGAAACGTGATTCTGGGACGTAGAAGTGCTGCCAGCCACCTTGCTGAAACGCGCGGGCCTGACGTTGCAGTGGTAGTTCGTCGGCAACATCTTTGCCGAACCGAGCCGGCGCGATGAAGATCTCGGAGGCCATGCCCTGCCTATCTTATTCCGTGCGCCACCCGCATGATGGTGCACGCCAAGCCAAAAGGAAGTACGGCGGAAACGTAATTTGCCATTCGCTTGACTGCGTGTTCTGTAATTCTGTAATTTACATGCTCATAATTATTATTATACGCCACAATACACTTCTCTAAGGGACATTTCTGAGACAACGCTGTAATCAATAAATGGGCCTTTGTCCATTTCAAACCATCTGAAAAAAAAAAAAAGCTGGCGAGGCCGAGTGGTTAGCGTGCTTTTCTCGCACCACGGAGGCCCACGTTCGATTTCTCAGGATGGTGATTTTTCCTACGGGCTTTATTTATTAATTCTTCTGCGATTTTTCGCTCACGGCCAACGCCGGACTACGCGGGATGGCGTCCGCCAACGAGGACACCGACTTTTCGGCGACACGGGGCCCTTAACGCTACCGCGTTAAAATGTGATTTACAATATTGAAGAGCACCTTCCTGAACCGCCATTCCAGTAATTTCCTATAAAGCCTCACGTGTACTTGTTTTCCAAGCTCCCAAGAAAACCAGCGAAATATAAAAATCACATGACTAACGCATTCGCGCCCCACGGTTGTTGTGCTCTCAATCTGGGTTTTAGCGAATGAAATCAGCTGCGTCCGTGGCTGCGTGGCTCTGTTGCAGCGGCAGGCCGACATGCCTGTGGTGGTTTCTTCACGCGCGTGGGCCAGTCATCGTGCGTGACGGTGCAAGTTGCAGCGATTACGGGGATCGCGGCGAGCTCCCTGCAACCATCGCCAACATATCAGCCTACCGCTGGAACTGGGCATGTCCTGTCCATTCACTCAAAGCCGGGTGCACGGTTGAGAGCAGCACAATCCTGCGGCGCGAATGCTCTAGTAACGTGATGGTTTTTGTATTTCATGGCTTTCTTTGAAGCGCGAAGAAAAGATACACATGAAGCTTACATTGTCACAAATAAAAAAATGGGCGTTTTTGAAAGTGCTCTCCAACTTTGCAAACCATATTTATTACTTGAAGTCAATATACGGTAGTATAGATAAATTTTCTGAAGTAATAATTATTTGCAGCAAAAAAAAAAAAGAAAAAGAAAAATTGCCTGTGGCGCGGTAGACGCCTGGCAGGGCCCGTATTTCGAGTGTGCATCGCTATCGAAGTGTCGCTGTCTCACTGACCTCGAGTCGTCTGAGTGATCTAAACGCCGGAACCGGTTTTCCACTACGGAACCGGAAGAGATGGCAATATCATGTTCCGGCGTTTGAGCCAATCGGATGACTTGAGGTCACGTGATATAGCGACACTTCGATAACGACACAAACTCGGAATACGGGCCCAGCTGTATGCAAGTGATTTCCATGGTTTGACTTGTTTTCTTTTTTTTTACTCATTCGCTAAATATTACTACATAATATTTCTGGCTTGAACAATTTGTTAAACATGAAGTTGAAATTGGCTAACGGTATTGAAGCTTGCTGTACTGAACAATGCTAAACCTGCCTGTATAAAGTACAAAGTGCTATTTGTAATCATATTAACAAAGAAATGTGCAATTTTGTAAAAATATAAACGAAGGGTACAATACTTTTCCGACGTTTGCTTATTGAGAACCACAAGCCGCCGCAAAAGTATTGTCAAAGCTCTTTATGGGCGCAAAGATATAAAAAAAATCTTCTTGAAGTGTCATAGGTACCGAATTTTAGTTGAACATTTGTTCTTATTAATGATACACAGGATATTAATTTATGGATCACCAAGTCGTTTCCGCTAACGACTGCTAAATAATCTAAAATTCCATTTTTTTTTCTCTTACCTACATCGGTGTCGGTTGCAACAGATTAACGATGGCTATGATATAAAATTTAGGTCTATGGCGCGTGAGGGATGAAAATACTGCGATATTATCGGTGCTTTTCCAATCGTCGGGGTTCCTGTTCTTGAGGCAGGTTCGGCTTATGGTTACAGCGAACTAAAGGGACAAAGCAGCGATTATATTGCAGTTTTGTCATTCCTCACGTGACCTACCTGCAACTTTGACGTTACAGTCAACGGTCAGCTGTTTAAATCTAAAAGCAAACTAGATAACCGAAAAATGCAGTTCTAAATTATTTAGTGATCGTCGAAATATAGTATGTGATGAATCATTTCTAGTAGAGTTTTACGCATAATAAAAGGAGTACAACATGAATCTAAAAATTAGTTGCTTAATTCGCATTAGGGAAAGAGTCCAGGGACACTAAAGCTCTGGGAAGCACGCAAAGCACAACCTGCCAAGACTCGAGAGCTAGAAAAACAATCGTTCAAATTAGACCGTGGATTTACAGCGTACTCACGCCTCATGGCCCATGGCTCAAGCTCTTGGAAGGCTCGCATGAACTGAAGCAAGCCAAAGGTGCAGTCGGTGGATATGTCGGCGTGAAGCAATTTGCGCGTAAAGCCGCCGCCTCCACTGGACATGAGCTGCTTAATCATGATGCGAATGTTGTCAAAGAACTTGGCCTTCTGCGGTGGTGGAGAGGTAGAAGATGTCATGCCCCCTGTAGTCATGGGTGCAGTCGCGACCGCTTCGAAGCTCATACTCGGCGTGCTTCGTAGAGTTGAGTTGGTGGAATCGGACGAGGAGTCGAACGATTGGGTCGTTACGAGCGTCGACGCAGGCGTCGCGGACGAGGTTGCTGCAGGGGCACGTCCCTCATTTTCTGACGCGTGTACGCCGCTGGCTCTCGTTATTTCAGCAACTTCTGCACCTTTATGAAGTATCGTTCGGCTTCCAAGCAGCAACTGTGGCAACGCACGTGAATCTGGAAGATACGTTGTCTTGTCTTTCACCGTAGATAATCCGAGACTGCTGGTCCATGTCTCCGCGTCGACGACCGCTTCTGAAGGGAGGCTTGGAGGAGCAGCTGACTGAACACAACACGTAATCAATAATAGAAGGGACGTGCTGTCAACGAGGGCCTGCCAAAGCATTTTCAACAATAATAATTTTTAACTAGTCTTCTGTCGGCAATTACGTAATATCTACTGGCTAGAAAATTCTCAATAACGAATAAAACTGAGTTGAATGAATCCTACTATAGTAGAAGAAAATTTGCATATGGGGCTACAGAGAGGGAATTCTTTCAGCGAGAAACAGACACCAAGCTGCGGCCTGCACTCGGACTTGAACAGATTTGAAACAGGTGCAGTTCTGGCATCAAGCCTTGCTTCTTCGCCAAATGTTGCGCCGGAGACCTGTTGCGCTAATAAGTGCTGCTGGTTCGAGCCATTACTCTTCACTGGACCTCTTTCATAGTTGCGAAAAATTTCCCGAAACGTCTTCAGACGAGACAACAAACATTTTGCCTCCTCCCTCTTTCTCTTGAGCAGTATCTAGCTCGACTGTTTAATAATATTGCTCATTTCGTAAACGGAAAGCCACTAGGTTTTTGAACAAATTCGGGAAACGCTATCGTAAGTGGAAGCAAAATGCATGTGGTGGGAGAGGGTGCTGATACCCGCTTTACTATGTCGCATGTGCGTCAGTGCCCCTGTTGTGACACAGAGCCAACGAGAGAAGGAAGCAGTCATTCTTAGGCCATGCACGCACGTCCTGACATTTAACCGCGTTTTTATTGGAACTTGGGCAAACAATCTGAACCACAGCCACTTACAAAAGAGGTATAGAGTCTGCGTCGCAAGTAATTTAAAAAATTGCAATTACAACAATTTAAATGGGATTGAAACTTGCTTCATCATTCCGCAAATAAGAGCAAATCCATCTGAAAAATGCGCATATTTCACACTCTTAGTAAAAATGTTAGGAGGCCATTTTTATTTAAAACGGAAACTAAATATTTTTCACAAAAACCGCCACATATAACAGGCCTGTGACGAGGAGACAGAAGGGTAAAGGGAATGCATTACGACGCACCAACGTGACACGAATTTTACAAGTCATAACTCACGAAGGTATCCTAGGAAAAACGTCTCTTTCTTTCTGTCTAGAAATGAACGGAAAACGGGAGAGGCAGGAATAGTTTCGGAATTTCTGCGTTCTCTATGTCGGCTTTTTGTTGACGTAGCAGTCCTGTCATTCCGTGGGCTAACGGCAACAACAAAAAGATTTAGCTCGGTTTCCTTGCAGATAAACAGCAGCTACAAGACCAAATTGTCCGGCTTACAGAAATAGTGAGTAGAATTCATATGAAGAAAAGAAGTAGAGTAGAAAAAAGAAAAACAAAGAATGCAGGTGCCCATCAACACACACATTGCGTTTTTAGGAGTGAAATAAAATAGACAGAAAATTCTTAGCCCTTATTTTTATAAAAGCCGCAAGATCAATGCAGCGACCTTACACCCCCCACGGAGAGATGGCATTGGTCGTCGGTGTGCCTGGGAGCGGAATTTCAACGTCCAGGGCATCATTGATGAGTTTGTAGCCACGAAAACGTGATCGGGATCGGAAGCAGGCGGCCTTGATCACTACTTTTAAGTGCACCCTCAACGACTTCTGGCGCCACAGCAGTCATATTTCATCCGAGGTAGGTTTCCTTAATAACAGAAGTGCTTCCACGGACCGCGTGCCGCACCCTGTATTAAGCTTTCGCATTGTTCGTTGACATAACATGCGGATGGTTTATGCCCATTCTGAAATGCTGGTGCCAGAAAAATTGTACATAAGGCCTTCGGTACAGGAGTGCAGCTATCGCAAATTGTCCTAACAACATTACTTCATAATTTGCTTCTAAGACATTTTCTCGTGGACACTTTTGCTCGCTTCACTGGTTGTAGCAGGTTATCTATTTCACTGAAGACATATATGGCCTCCAAAGACATTAGAGCATTTTGTTTCGGAACATACGCTTACATTAAACCGGTCCCCGATTGAAAGAAGCTGAGTGGTGACTGCTATTCTTTCTTTTGTCGGCTTGGGAATCGTTTGTGTTCCAAGAGGATGGAAACTGGTTTATTCCTAATTGTTTTATGACTACTCATTGCCATTTTTGTCGTCACAAGAAAGATGAAATGCAGCGAATGAGCAGAAGGTTTCTGGCTGCTGGCACGTCCTCTTACCGTAAGTTACGCTTTAACCCCTTCCTACAATTCATTTATGATAATCTGTTGCCGTATACACACCGCCGGGGTGGCGCTGTGGTTACGACGCTCGACTACTGTTCCCAAGGATGCGGGATCGAAATCCGGCCTCGGCGACTGCTTTTCGATGGAGGCGAAAAGAAAGGCGCCCGTGTGCTGTGCGATGTCAGTGCACGTTAAAGAACCCCAGGTGGTCGAAATATCCGGAGTCCTCCACTACGGCGTCCTCATAGCCTGAGTTGCTTTGGGACGTGAAACCCCACAAACCACCCAACTGTTCCCGTGTAGAAGTTAGAACAAGGAAAAGTAAACTTTTTAACACTTGCGGCTTCATCGACCGCACAGGGCAGCCAGTCATGCGTCCTCGAGACTCTCAATCTTTTGCAGCTCATCTTTTATAGTCACCAGGATAGTACGTTCTGTGATCTTCTTGTTATTATGTTTTTGTTCATCCCTTGAGATAAGTGACTCCAGATATATTGTTTTTCCGTAAAAAGGCACAAAGTGAAACGTACGAATGAGCAGTTGGTTTGAAATCAAACTGAGTGAGAAAATCCCCGCAACACAAAGCATACTGTGAGCGAATACAACCCATAAAACTGCGCGCACAAGTGGAGCTTTTCTGTCTCTAATGTCGCGCATTATTGGTATCGCGGTGACTTAAATTCTAACAAAAAACGTAAATAAAAGCACAGCCAATTATTCGAGATGTGGTGATTAGCAGCGACATCACGTGTGGCTGCAAATCATGATTTTGCACTGATCGCCTTCGCATTGCGCTTCTGAATTAATATCGCCATCGCTTCTTTTCGCCGATGACCAGCCGTCTGGTTGGAGCAGTTTTCTCTAGGATGGAGGCCGGCATGCCGCTCATTGTAAGGGTAGATGTCCACCGAAATCTGAGGCATATACTGCGCCGTTCTTTCCCCAAGGGCTAAACTAATTTAGGTCTTTTAACACCTTGCCAAACACTGTGCCGCTATCTTGACGCCGAAAATTCTCTGAATTAAAAGGCGGTGTTAGAGGGTCTATCACGTCTACAGTTAAGTAGAACCTTAAGAGTCATCCCAGTTTTGGTTTTGTTTTTCCTGTGGATGCCCCGATTGCAAGATTTCGATCTACAAGGGGCGCTGGGACACACACACACACACACACACACACACACACACACACACACACACACACACACACACACACACACACACACACACACACACACACACACACACACACACACACACACACACACACACACACGCGCGCGCGCGCGCACACGCACACGCACACGCACACGCACACGCACACACACACACACACACACACACACACACACACACACACACACACACACACACACACACACACACACACACACACACACACACACACACACACACACACACACACACACGCGCGCGCGCGCGCGCGCGCGCGCCGAATACATTGGTAACACAGTAGAATTAGTAACATTGAGAAAAACAATCTTGCCCAAATGAAGCAGCGTTGCCTACAGGCACCATTCCAGAGGAGAATAAAAGCAAAGCTTTGATTTCATGACTTGCACCATTCAGGGGAAAATGTCATTCAACTCTTCCCGGGCCTCCCGACAATTATAATTTTTGCTGATAATTACTGCTCCCGATACAGTTAAAAGAAGCCGACATGATTGAATTGTGTTTTCGCGCAACAAATAGGTTGTCGCGGTGTCCTGTTGAAAAACAAGACCCAGATGCGCAGTTCACTTTGCTGTGATCATATGAGATTTTGTTCATGCATTTAGAGTGTGCAGTGTATTCGTAGATTCACTCGGGCATTCTGGCGTTCTTCTTTTCTCATGCAACTTTATTTTGAGAACTAAGTATTCCGCAACACGACAGTGAGTTAGCCCAGCATGAAAGAATGCATATGGCTCTATTCATATCTGAATGGTGTAGCGGGTTCGGCTATATTTGAAGATTCCATCGAAATTTTATGCGTACATGAAAAGAAGCCCTCGAACAAAAATATCACATATCTAGCTTAATTTTCTGACCAACTCCAAAGCTTCACAGAAATAACAACGGCACCTTACAAGCAGGTGAAGTACAGAAGATGGGTGATTTGACAATGTTTGAAATATAGTGAATGGTAATGAAAATAAATATCGCGTCCTCCAAGCTAAATTTCATTGCAGCTACACTGTACTCAAAAATAAACCTGCATAGGAGAATAAATGGTTGACGCACACTTTTATACACTCCTTACAGCGAAATTATGAAACACCTCATAAGAAGTAAAGATGAGGACATCCCCTATTTTACTACCGTCAAAACATTAAGAAGTAAAATTGATTTTTGACATGAATTATGCTCCTTCTACAAACAGGAGTTTGTCGTCATGAATACTCCTCCAGACCGTAAAGGGGTTTAAAATCTCTTTCGTCAGCATCTTGGCGCTCGGCCGCCGCCTGGCGGCATCTCACTTTTCGCCTTGCTAGCAGGTTACTAAGTCATCATCGCTGCTGGCTCGTTCGTCGCATTGGCGTGTGTTTTTTTCGCGCGTGCTTACCGTTATACAATACACCGGGTTACCGACGCCTTCTGAAAAATAATGCTGCACCGACTACCCCTGAAACCGCCAGAAAGTTCACGGAACGCTTCGTGCTGGTTCTTCGGCGCTGCCGAGCCGCGAGAGGCCTAGCCAGGTCTAGCTTCGTCGAGAGACCTTGGCGGTATGCGACGTAACGGCATTCTTGCTACCTACCCCCGCCTGCTCTTCGACCAGTTTTTTTTTTTCCTTTTTTTGTGCTGGCTTGCCGCGATACAAACACAGGTTTCCATTTACTTGTGCAGCAAAGTGCTCCAAGAAACTATGTGTTGACGCAACGCCTGAAGGTGTGTAGTCGGCGTAACAAACATTGACTGCTGCCGTTTCGATGGGTAGAAATGGCTGTGGGCGGGTGACGCATTTTTCCTCGGTGCCGATGACCCCTCGTTCGTTCACTGCTACTCTACGGGCAGCGGCCGAGATAACCAGCGCAACCAGCATTTTCATTGACAGAAAAGTAAATTAAAATGCTAGTTATGTTGGTTAGGCTGGTCAGTCCTGTGAAGCGACAGGCTGCGATCTCCGCGATATAATGGGGATGCCGAGGTGCAATGGTTTTGTCGTCGCCCAGTGGAGCCCACCTGTCCAACGGTCACTAAATTAAGTACCGTGAAAACATATTTTTACTTTCCGTTGAAGGAACGCAATGACAGCACAGTCTTGGCTCGTGGCGTCCTTATGTCCGGCTGCAAGTATCAACAGTTCTCCTGAGAAGCAAACTTTCTCATTGTTACTTATGTCCGCCTGATACGATAACAATGTCCAGGGTATGATCGCGGTGAAAATTCAGGAACCTATCGGGCCTCGTGTATTTTGATAAAGCTATGAATGCAACAGAGAAAGTATTACCTATATTAATGGGTGGTTTAATTCATTTTATAACAGACCCAGCGACGCAACGTACACATGCAGTGTTTATTCTTTGTATTCGTAGCATGTCAAAGTGTGATGTCCTACCGAAGTGGAACATTCGATTAACCTGCTACGCAAGTGTTCCTTTCTGCTTGGGAGTGTCGAAACCCAGCGTTGATTTTCGACAGCGGAAATGAGGTGGAAAGACTGCGCGCTGCCTCCTAGGTTGGTTGGGCGTCCTATTCAAAAATGCGTCATTTTAGAGCATGGTAAGCTTCTAGCATTGCAAATGTGCAAACATTGTGCTGTTCAATCTGGCAATACAGAGAAGGCAACAAAAAAGAAAATAAAAACTAGTCGAAAGACTCCGGTCGCGAACACGAGGGCATGATCAGTATAGAAGGCTGGCTAGAAATTAGGATGTGAGGGTCGTAGTGCACACGAAAAGGATTACAATGTAAAATGAACCTTAAAGCAGCAGCCCCCCCCCCCCCCCACCCCGTCCCGGCGACGCGTACACGGAACGACGGCGTTCAAACAATGTCCGCTGCGGGTTACCAAATGTTCCACTGCATATGTACAAGACACGAGTCTTCAGTTCACGTGCTATAAGTTAAAGTTTAAACGATCGTCAAGAACGCTTGAGGAACTCATAGAATGAAATAATCTGCAGTGTAAAAACAGTCACGCTGTTCCTTTCTGTGTAGCAAACCGGCCCAAGACAAGGCGAAAATGCCAGTGCGCCTGTAATCTTTTTTTTTTTTCATTTTTATTCATCACAAATGTTAAAAGGTTCACATGCGACGCTTACTTCAATTCGCTGCATCGCATCGGGCATGAAAGAGACTGTCCAGCGTCTAATATCCTGAAAAACGTCTTCAGTAGCTCTCAAATGACTGGGAAGGGGTGGATGTTAGTCAGTAGACTAATTATTAATAGATGTATGTAGTACTGGCGCTAATCGTTCATCGTAAGAAAATAATTTCAGTACTGGCGGTTTCACTAAAATATATTCTTAAATCGATTACTTACACTTGACTGAAACTGAACTTCAACCGTCTAATATTATGGAAGCTTTTACGTGCGCAACTGCTTTAGTGTACCTTTTTCTTTCGTTATTGCAGAAGAAGCCTCCTTTGACGTCATGTCATGTAAACAGCGATAACAAGAGATACCAGAATTTTGACAAGCAATCACTCAAAAGGTGCCCTCTGCGGTTAATGTGTCCCATCTCTGTTCTTCCTTTTCCTTCCTGAATTTCAGACTGAATACCCAAGAAGAGCGCGGGGTTAAGGCTTTACACCTTTGGTTCTCTGCAAAGTTTCAAAGCCAGCTGCTAAATACTGGGCTGAAATGTTGAGTAGCTATAAAAGTGTTATTGAAATCAGTGTTTGTAATTTCATTCATGACTCTACTCTGGAACACACCGCTTTATAAATTAGGCTTGTGTGAAAGTGCTGCATTTAAAATGAGCTCCCAAATGAAGAAATCTATACTCATTTGACATCCTGAATTTGATATTATATGATTATATACTCCTAAAATTACCGCTTTAAACTACGTCAAAGGAACGAGGCGAAATACTCGTCAATCGAGTATTTAACAGTGCTATTAGATGCCACGATAACTCCTTAATGCCCCGGCATATGATGAAATAAAAAAAAAAAACCGTCCTGAGAGAAGTGTAATTTTTACTCTTTTAAGCACCTAAATAGCACTCGGCACGCGAGTGTAAAGCAGATACTCCTTTTCTGCGGACTACAAAAAGCAGCTTTTCTAGAGTGCGCTAGGGCCATTGAATCTCCTTTTGGTGGTTTTGACTTACAGTGTAGCGAAAAATAACTTTTGTGCTGCCCATGAAAATAATGTCCCATAAAATGAAGCTTATCTGATGTTTCGTTTTTCGGAGCGCCAAAAAGTATTTGAAACGTAAACGTTCGTTCTTAAAATTAGCTGAAGGCTAGTCGAATTTTATCAGCGACATACTATGTTCGTTCAACTTGCGATGGGTGATGACATCAGTAACTCCCTATTAACGGTTCATTAGTTTTTTACACGCATGGTACACTTCCAACCACGGTAGCGTACGCCATCTGTATTAAGGGTCATACGCTGCGCGCACGACTGGCGCCTTGTTAAATTGAAGAGCTGAAACACCGATGCAACAGATGGGTGAATACACGCAGCCAGCGCCTAATACTTGTAGCAGCTGTAGTCAAGTGTTGCGGCAGTGGAAATTATTATGTTTTAGTTTTGTTATTTAATGATTGATTGCCTTTAGTAAGAAGTTTTTAGTTTCTCATCAATTGGAAGCCCATTTCTTCTCGCCGCAGTTGACTATAGTAGCCTGGTGTTAGGCTGTCTGCAAGCGAACTTTTTTCAGCCTGCTTCCAGTTTCCTGTTTCCTTGTCAGAAGCGCATCTTGGGTGAATAAATCGCCCCTCAAAAAACGCGGACTCTTTGCTTTCGGTTTCGTACTTGTCACCGCATGAGAAACATTTGCCGCGTGCTAATATTTTATTGTCTCACCTGAGATCCTGGTACGCAGAGCTCGTTGCTGCCAGCAGCCGTTGGCGTAGAGCCTTATCACTTTGCGTGCACCGAACAGGGTAGATATACGCTGGTAGCGAGTCTCCATAGACGGCCATGCGCTAAAACATGACGGCCCATGGCCGCTATAGCGCTCCCTCAAACCTGGGGACCAGCTAGACTATGTGACGCTGAATAAGATCACCCCTACGTACAATATTTTCGCGAAATTTGAAGTGGCATTTTTCTTGATGCACACTGCCGTATTTTCGAGGCCATTCTTTTGAAGCGGGCCTTTCAGCGGTCGTCAACGTCTGTCATTTGTTGTGCTTGATTCCTGTTGTTTGAGAGCAGTGGATATCAAACCTGGCAAAGAAGACGGCGCAGGAAGGGAGCGAGCCAGCACCTCTTCAAAAGCGACCGGCTCAGCCTACTTGTTACAGTATGACATATAAAGAGCGGACGTAACCGCACAGTTATCAATATAGTGTCGACAACTATGGCTGGTATGCACGTACCACATTCATGCTTTATTAAATCAACTGCAAAAATACTATACTAAAGTGTACGAACAAAATGTACAACAGAGCCAGCACCGACCAACATATTGTCACGCACTTCCCGCGGTCCTTATTGAAGGAAGATGAGGTTTGGTGGAATAAGCAGAAGAGGACGAGGAAGCTGGGTCTGTCCGCTGTGGTGTGCTAATCTCCAGCGTATCCTACCACCTGTGTAAATAAACGTCGTAACAAGTGTGGTGGAGTTTGCGGGCTACAGATCACCACGGAACCTCTCCTACTTCACCGGAGCAGAAGAATTGCTGGGCTACCCCCCCCCCCCCCCTTCGGACGAAGATGGCGCAAGCAGATGGTTCTACGCAGCCCACGCCAGCAGCTCATCCGACCACCGCACAGCCTTATCGGGAACCCCGGCACTTCTATGGCAAGCCCGGGGAAGACGTGGATGACTGGCTCACCCACTACAATCATGAGCAAATACAACCGCTGCGATGCGACTACCAAGTTGGCGAATGCGGTATTTTTTCTTGAAGAAACTGCCCTGACATGGTTTGACAATCATGAAGCATCTCTTACCCCCTGGGATTGCTTCATGGAAGAAATGAGAGCGGGATTTGGTGATGCTGATGCTCGAAAAAAAAGCACCGAACAGACTCTGGCTCAACGAGCGCAAGTACCGGGGGAGACCTGCACAACTTACATAGAAGAAGTCCTCAAGCTGTTCAGAATAGTTGATGCTCGGATGACTGAGGAAGACAGAGTGGGTCATCTCCTGAAAGGAATAGCGCAAGACGTGTACAACTTTCTTATCTGCAAGGACGATTTGAATACCACCGCTGATGTAACACGACACTGCCACACGTTTGAATCTTTGAAGCGACGCCGTATCATTCCGAAGTTTGGTCGGCTGCCTAATGTGACAACTGTCGATAGTGTGGATGTTTCTGAAACGACAAGCCTGGCAGACACAATTCGCCAGATCGTCCGCAAAGAGCTTCGGAGGCATCAAGATATTGGGGGCCACGTCAGACCCGTCTACAGTGGCACCTCTTCGTCAGACAATATCCCATCTTCTACCTGTTATGATCCCTCTGTTACGTCTCCTTCGGACACCCGATGCTCTGCTGCTCATCGCCCGAACATCCAGCCTCTCACCATCAACGCCTACAACAGCGAGCACTCTCGTCCTCCTCGTCGACCGCATCCAGAGCATGAAACGTTTCATACAAGCGACGATGAGCCTTATTCATCGAATGAACGTGAGCCGCCAGTGTGTTATGCCTGTGGAATGGTCGGCCACATTTCCCGCGTTTGCCGCAACCGTCATCCGTACCAGCAGTATCGCCGACAGTGGGTGAACTCCCGTACAAGGCTTCCTGCTGACAATGATGATTGATATAGAAGAACACCTGGCCGGAATGAGTACAGAGCAACAACTAGCCCACAAGAACGCACAATGGCGTTGAACGGAAACGAATCACCGGCCTCTGACCGTAGCCTGACACCACCATCTCGGCGCCTACCACGCTCCCCTTCTCTCCGACGACGGTCGCCACCTCCGGGAAACTAGTGAGTGCGGCCGATGGAGGTGAGGTCGCAAATGATTCTAGCTTACCCGTACCTCTGCCCGTTTCGATGTTAAAGAACCGAATTGAAGTGTTTGTGGACGGTGTACGGGCTATGGCGTTGTTGGACACAGGTGCAACTATTTCTATTATAAGTCTCGCTTTTAAAAACTGCCTTGGTCGTAAAATTATGTTTGCTTGGGATAGTACGACAACATTATGTGGTGTTGGTGGCGAACCGCTTAACCTACTTGGAGTCTGTTCAGTGAATCTTGTTATCGCCGGCCACACATTCCGAACTGAATTCGCAGTACTTACTCGATCAACGCATGACGTAAGTAAGTAAGTAAGTAAGTAAGTAAGTAAGTAAGTAAGTAAGTAAGTAAGTAAGTAAGTAAGTAAGTAAGTAAGTAAGTAAGTAAGTAAGTAAGTAAGTAAGTAAGTAAGTAAGTAAGTAAGTAAGTAAGTAAGTAAGTAAGTAAGTAAGTAAGTAAGTAAATAAGTAAGTAAGTAAGTAAGTAAGTAAGTAAGTTGGTAAGTAAGTAAGTAAGTAGGTAAGTAAGTAAGTAAGTAAGTAAGTAAGTAAGTAAGTAAGTAAGTAAGTAAGTAAGTAAGTAAGTAAGTAAGTAAGTAAGTAAGTAAGTAAGTAAGTAAGTAAGTAAGTAAGTAAGTAAGTGCTTTATTTTCCGTTTGCGAAGTGCAGTTGTAAACGGACAGGTTCGAGGAAAAAAGCTGCGGAAACAGCTTGACAGGTCCTAAAACCCCTTTGTTAGCAGCAGCAGCCGTGCGGAATGGCAATGCTTTCAATACAATAAAGCACGAACATGAAGAAAGAAACAAAAATAACAAACAAAAAAGGTGAATCTGCAAAGCTACATAGGTTAGTATAAAAAAAATACAGCAGCATGAAAATAATCTCACTCAGGGAAAAAATTAGTCCAACTACCTGGGATAGTTTGCTTACAAGTGATGATGAATGGCTGTTCCATGACATGTCATGGTCGAAAAAAATTCCTAAGCTCTTTACTGAATTCACTAGTTCAATTTTATCCATATTAAGTGTGATGTCTGCAGGTAGTGTAGCATTTCTGTTCTTGGCTTAGAATAATATGGCTTTTGTTTTAGTTGCATTTATTATGAGACCGTTTTTGATCGACCATACAGGTAGTTTTTCTAGTACTTTATTAGCAATTCTTATTAAGTCTGAGGTATCATGAGAAGAAAACAGGAGTGTGGTATCATCAGCATAGATGATGTATTTGGTGTCATGATCAATATTAACAATATCATTAACATAAATATTGAAGAGGAGGGGTCCAAGTATACTACCCTGCGGCACTCCTATTCTTATGTTTTTTCGGCACTCCTATTCTTATTTAATTCTTGGACTCGATTTTCTGGAGCAATGTGGGGCCACTCTCGACTTTAGCAATGGAGACATTTCTGTGAGCACTCGAATTGAATCTGCTTTGCGCTAAAATTCGCGGACCCATCCTAGCACGCTTTCGGTTTCGGAAGACATAGTCATTCCTGCAATGTCGGCAGAGTTTATACGAGTTGTTAGTTCCAGCTGTGCCAGTGATGCGTTCGACGCTGTGGTTGAACCACTCACCCTCAAGTGCGCGAAGAAAAGTATTCTGATTCCCCGCTGCATCATCTCAGTCATGAATGGCCATTCTTCTTTGTGGACGACTAAGTGCTTTAAGGAACCTGTTGTATTACCAGGTGGTCTAAAACTTGCCAACTTTGACGAAGACACTTTTAATGCTGTGGCCGTGCTCAGCACAGACAATTCCCAGCCTACCGCATGCTCAGAAGAAGATGAGACAAAATTTCTTGCCATGATTAACAAATCCCTGCCAACAAGTGACTGTCACAATATATTAGTGACCAATGCGCACACTACAGGTGCAGACGGGAGGTCTCGGGTGAAAGTCCCGAGGAAGATAATGAATCTATAGTATGACACTGGCGGTACAGTCCTCGCTGTTATACTTTGTATCAGTCCTTTGCATTCCGCGAGCTCAGATTTATAAGCGCCAAACGCTTTGAAAGAAACGAAAAGCGCGCCATAACAGCGCAGCAGGACTTAACCGACTTATCTTTGGCTGCACGCAGAACGAGAATACGAAAACGATGGTCTTACAAAACAAGGAAGCATCTTACCAAAAAACAATTAGTGGGGAGAAACTTGCATGTAGGACGAAAACTTTTCAAACGGCACATTTTGAAAGAAGCGAGCCAACTTTGTACCATTCCGGAGAGCACCAGCGCAGACAGCGCAGCGGCAGCGATAAAAAACTCCTTCGTTGCCTTCTTCGCAAGAAGCACCTAACAAGGCCGGTAAAGTCCCGCCAAGGCCGAGGCAACATTAAAATAGAGTGCAACAAGTGTCTGTCTGTCTGTCTGCCTGTCTGTCCATGTTCGCCTTGGACCACCGTGCCTTGGGCGCAGCTGCACTTAAGTTTTACACTATTAGAACGTTCAGGTTGCGAATGGATGCTTCCAGAGTCTTCGTCCGTGGTGATGCATGTTTGTTGAATATATTTAGCCATAAAAAGCCAAAACGCACACAATATCATGATTTTAATGCCAGCGTGGCAATAATTTTCTCGTGGATTTGCGCCAAAGTTCTAAATATCGCCAAAGATTTCGAATATTTTTCAGCTTCGCTCCTGGCAACCTCTGGTGAAACGTGCCGTAGCGACACTTGACCATTAAGTAGGGTCCACAATCAGGCACACACCTAAGACCTTGGTCCTCTGCACCACTCTGAACACAATCGCAGATATTTGTTTAAATTCACCACTACTGTCACCATCTGAACTACAGATCAGATTCTTCGATGAACATTAAAATAAGACGTGAATAACTCTCCTTCCTTACATGACCGCTTTCCTCGCGGATACACAATGCCCTGAAGATTACTGTGGGGCATTCCTGTCTCCTTGAAGGAAGCGAACAACACACGCCTTTCCGAGGTTTACTGTTTACAGCACACAATATAATGTCCTGCATCCCCGCATAGACTAATTTTTACAAGTCACGTGGTCTCGTGACATTACACAAAGCATCCAACAGTCTCTGTCCGGTATTGCTACCTGCCAACTACTCCAGCCAGAGGTAGGTCAGGGAGGAAGACCGAACAAGCACCGCCAAAATGCGGGATAGAGTTATTATTGCTTCCTACCACTGCGCGACTGTGCGGCGGGGACTACTGTGCCGGAGTTCCCGGGTTTGATCCCGAACGCGGTGGCTGCGTTTCGATGGAGGCGAAGTGGCGTCCGTGTGCTGTGCGATGTCAGCGCACGTTAAAGATCTCCAGGTGGTCAAACCTAATCCGTAGCCCTCCACTACGGTTCCCTTTTCTCTCTATCCGCTTTCACTCCCATCTTCCTCCCTTCCCTTACGGCGCGGTACAGGTATCCAAAGAGCAAGTGTAACAGTACTACGCCTTTCCCTTCCTATTACCCAAATATTATTATTATTATTATTATTATTATTATTATTATTATTATTATTATTATTATTATTATTATTATTATTATTATTATTATTATTATTATTATTATTATTATTATTATTGCTAGCTCACTAAAGATTTAACAAGATAAGTTCTGAAAAACTGTTACTTTTTATTAACAGTTTTGCAGAAATCGCGAGCATTACTCTGGCAGCAGATAGTCGGGAATTGTGCAGTTAATTGGTTGGCGGATTGTATAGCGTTGCATTACGAGACTGCATCACATGACAGGAGAAGCCAACTAGGTCTATTCCATTGAAAATGATAATATGGTAATCAATATGGTTGGAAATATAGTAATCATGACCTCTAGAGTCCTTAATTGTCAGGAATAATAGTCCCAAGACTCTCATTCATTATTACAGCGCACAGCGCACAGTCCCAAGACATACATGCATAGTCGCATGGCTTTGTTTATGCAGGCTTTTGCATCTATGCCGGTATGTCTTGATCACAATATAGTAGCTGAATACTGCGTTGTAATGAGTACTATGGAGATAACGGAGGCACATAAGAGAGGATTAGTGATTAGGCTAGCAACAGTTCATGACACGAGCTAGGATCCTAAATTGAGGCTGAAAATGGCAGCCATTAACGTCGTCGTGCCACACCTTTAAAAACGGAGCCTAAGTTTCCTCCAAACTTTGTTCTTCGTGTGTCAATTCTTACGTTCAAGGATGTGTTACAAAAACATTACCATTTATTTTCAATGGACACCTTTTTCGCATCGTCCACAATCCTCAGCGCACGACCCATGTGCGCAACCTCGGCGAAAAACGTACTACCTCTTTCCTGCTGCTCCTTATTGGCCCTCCGTGTGCAGATACACTTCGTCGCATCAGGAGATCGACGACGAAAAAGAAGCAGACACTCAAGTCTGAAGCTCTGCTATATGTTTTGGTCCGAAGCGTCAACAGCCTGATGAATAATTGATGATTTATCAATGGGCTTGCAGAATTACGCTGAAACCCAGCCTCAAAACCTCGTCTTTCCTCTGTGAATGGCTGGGTATAGCGCATATACTTTTTTGTGCGTACCTGTTGTTTTGGTTAAGCATATCAGAGATGTCCTGACTTCCGCGTGGAGGCTTGTTGGAGCACATCTTGTATGTCATGTTTAGGAGTGGCAGTTTTATGGGTACCTTCTCCGAACGAAAAGTTGTCGGCGATGCGGCAATGACGACGAGTGCAAAATAGCCGAAACTGCGAGTACTTTGTTCAGCTTCTGCTCAGTGGCCCTTTTTCCCCTTGGTGCACCTGAGATGTAACGGACGCATTCTGGAGAAGCTACTGAGCACCCTCGATAGGGAGATTTCGTCACTATATGATTCTGACATCTTTTGGAGCTGCTGCTTTAAGGAAGGGCGGGGGGGGGGGGGGGGGGTGATAGAAGCGTGTGTGTTTCCTGAAGAGCATTGTGTGAAGGCGTGTTTGACTGGGTGGAATCCATTTTATGACAGGAGGATGATATCGATCCACTGCCAAGTACAGCAAGAATAGGCTGTGGAGGCCTCTAGTGATCTTCCCACCGTAGCACTCAAGCAATATCCAATGCTGTCGCAACATGAGAGGACGGATATGCTCCTTTTATTTCCAAACGTTCACAGGTCATATACATGAGGTATGCAAAATAAATATCTTCACATCTTGCTGGAACCACTGAATATAACATGCTAGTAGGCCGAAATACTGCACAAGCACAGCTCAATCACTACACTTCTCATTCGTAGTTAGTACGTGTTCACTATTTTGTCGCCAGTATACTGAAACTCTCGTACACAGTTACTCAATCCTCAAATAATACCAGCCGTTCTGAGCAAACCCACAAAAATATCTTGGAGGCTACCTTTCTGCGGCTACGTAGCAAAGGCTACGGGGGCGTGGCTTTTTTTACAATCTTATACACCAAATAGTCCCGGTATACTTGGCTTTAGTAAAGGGTTCAGCTCCAGTTCTGACTCAACCTTAAATTCATAGTTTTAGACCCACCAACAAAGCTGAAATACGTTCCTTTATCCCAATGAAGGCCTAGGAGAGCATAAATTTGCGACTAATCAACATCCTACATGACGTTCATTGCCAAAACAAGTGCTTTGAGAAATCGTGCAGAAGCTGGCGGGAAATGCACCAGACGCAGCCCAAATGCGTTTCTCGAGATTCCCAAGTGGCGGCGCAATCATCGACATTGGCACGGCACATTTTACTGGCGTTAAAATGCTCCCCAGCAAAGCTGCACTGGTTAGTATTGTAGAATAATTGGGATGGAATAAAAACACGCGCTATTCCACAATGGTAAAACATTTCATAGCAAACTCCGCAAAATTTCTTGAGAGACCATGTTTTGCTACGCAATTATCTTGTGCGTGTATAGCTCTGTAGCTTTGGCTATATAGTCTCAGAAAATTCTCCCCTAGAGTATAAACGGTACGGATATGAGACTACACTTTGGCTGTGAGTCGAAAGTGAACACGCTCGATATTAAAACCAATACAACACAGCGCTTTTCACGTCGAGACCATGAAAAGCAAGCATCATGAAGGAAAGTTCCATGGGCTGGAGCCGAAACTAAATGCCACCTCCCCCCCTACTTCCCAGAGCTGAATAATAACTCCTCCTAGACTGCATAAAATAGAGAATGTTTTCACGTAGCGGCAACCAATTCCAGCAATTGAAGGCAAAATACAAAATTGTATTTTGTAGCAAACTACGACGAAATTGAAGGCGTGTTTGGAAACAAGATCAAATGCGTATTGCAACAAAGCTATGCACTGGAAATGCCTTTCATACTGTGCAGGTTCTTTTTCATCAGCTTTTAACGAGTAGTGTTGCTTTTCATTAATGTCAGGTATGCACTCCGTCAAAGCAGTTGGTATCGTACGCGAAGTGCGCTTTCCAGTGGTCTACGACTATCTGACATCTGTTTCTGTGATAGAATGTCCTTAAGTTTAGGCACTTGAGGGCAGAATATTAGTCTTTCATTCGGTTTCTCACTTTAAGCAGCCATTTGCTCGTCTTCAAGCACAAAAGCAAGGTGAGTTTCCTCTCGCGTTCAAGGCACCGACACAATTTTCGACCTTTGCAATCCCCATCTGCGTTTGGTACCTGGCGGCAGCCACAAAAAGTTCCTTACCTTTTTGACACTAAATCATGCCGCGAAGAATAAAAGAGGTTGTTCTGTACGTCACTGCTCTGCTTGTGCATTACACCTTTCAATGTAAGGCAGCACCTATAGCTGCAAACATTCAGCTTTGTCGTGATTTCCGGCTTCATAAAACTTATGGGGGTATCGGCGCGCAAACAGCCCGTGCAGGCACTGCCCTCTTGACCTGATTATACATGCATGCGACGCAATAATGGCATGTGCGGGTACATCAGTCGTCTTGTCACGTCGTGGTTAGTTTTTATACTTCGCTCGCTATCTATTCTGAAATTGAAACATAAGTGAGGCACATAGGTATTTTTTTTTCAGACGATGACCTTAAACGGTTTTCAACGCGTCCTGTGCGCCTAGTAACAATAAAGAGCGAAAAGCATAATTTATAAGAAGCCATGTTTATCAGTAATAATGAAATGACGTTAAGGGTCAAATAACAAGACGCGAGGAACCACCGCACATTGTCTCCAAACACACCTAATACGCCGTCAGTCTCTCGAACGCCCGGCTTGATGTTAAAACCTGGTGCATGTTACCTTTTACTTTCTGCAGGGTCGATTTCATAATAAGGACCACTCTGCTGTATAATATGCGCTGAGTCTTCGTCTCAGTTACCCCAAATTGATGGTTGTTTTACTGCGTAGTTTTCCTCTGGTACAGTCGCTTTTACACCATCCTATACTAACGTCACTGGATGGCGTCGCCAGCTGCCACTGTGATAGAGAGGAGCCCTGACTTTTCCGGTACATAAACATGCGGGTAAGTTTAGCGAAGCTTTAGTGTAATGCTCCTACGTAGTGCATCAACAGATTGCATCGCCATAGAAAGCTGCAACTCTGCTGACATCCATTCTTCGAATGGGAGGCTCCGCGCCGCGGCAGCAAATACTGCGCTGTCTTCTGCAACAGTCACAAAATTTGGAAATATTTAGCTCAAATAAGTGTTCGGGGCCTCGTAGCAGTTCTATGCCTTCAATGCGCAAAACATGCACTTTCCGTCGGGATATTTTTGTGTTTTAATTTAACCCGTGCGTCGAGTTTCCACACAGCTACCACTTTGGCTAATTATTCTCTAATGAGAGACTCCGGTAGAATGCCGCAATAACTCGTGCCAACAGTCACTGCTGCATCTTGCTCCGCAGAAATGGAGGCAGCTGGCATGTGAACTTTTTTTTTTCTTTTGCGGGGAGGGGGGGGGGGGACGGGAATGTAGGCTTGTAGAATATGAGGAAGTATGCACAAAGACGAATTGGCTGCCGGAGAAAACATATGGATGGCACATGCAAACGATAAGCTTGAAGCTCAAGCCTGACGCACCGTATGCATTGTGGTACTATTGAGTAGGCGCTTCCATCTTGGTACCTTTCGCCTTCAAACTTGAGTCCGTGCAAAATTACAGCCGATTGTGCTGAATTAACTGCAGTTTCTTCTGCTTTGTCCTCACACTGTGGAGAGCCATCTTAGTTTCCACCGCTCCTTCACGCACACAGTGGAGGAAGCTGGACGTGCGGAATCACATAGTTCTGCACACCGTCTACACCGTCCAGCACTCAGCCTGCGCCATGATGGGGCCGTCATAAGCGGCAACACTTGCCGGCGAAGCTTGAGTCGCAAACTTTTTCATCTCCTAGTGGTGGTGAGACCTCGTTGAGGTAGCTATTCATGGTGCCATTCTCCAGGATGCCGACAGGAACGTCCCTGACATTGTCATTATAGCTGTTATTCTTGCTACTGATGCCATTGCTAGCGCCGCTCACGGCTTCGCCAGTCTGCAATGTACCGGCGCGCCGATCGCGCATGAATACTAGCTTCTCGAGGTGCCCCGTGGGTGCGTCGCAGGCAATGAAGAGGAAGTAGCTCAGGATGTAGCTCCACACCAGCACGACGAAGCACTGAGACACCTGCAAAGGTACAGTACAGCAATAAGATTATATGGTACGGTATAGCATGTTGTGGTATCTTGTATGATGCTTAACTTCCGAAAGCAGAACTCTTAGAAAGGGCGCCGTAATGGAGAGCTCTTGTAACTCCGACCATCTCGGATTCTTTAACATGAACTGACACGACAGGGTACACTGTATGCTAGAGCTTTGCCTCCATTCAAACGCAGCCCTCGAAGTTGGGTTTGAACGCTGGTCCTCCGGGCTTGATAGTCGGCTGTCCTGCCCATTTAGCCACAGCATCTCGGCAAAATTACATGAATATGCAAGCCTTATGTTCGAAAAACTGAACGTCACTTTTACTTTTTAATCTCAAGGAAAGAATTACTAAAGGTGCGGCTGGTGTCAGTCCAAATGTAAAACGTATTCACAAAAATTTAATCGCCTGTCTTGAAAAGGATCTATGATAAATGTCAAATAAGTTTGGTTTGCAAGCGGGCGAAAAAGATATATGCTGTTAATGCTCATTTTTGTACATTCTTATATATCGTTGTTTATTGCCTCATGGCTTTAAAAGAGTTCTTAAGCCAAAAAAATAAAGGTCGGGTAACTTTTCTCTTTGTTTTGTTCCATCTCTGGCATGAAAGAAAGAGCTTCGAATAACATTCGCAAAAAAAATATTTTCTAGAAGTACACTTTTGATGTAACTGCTGTAATTTGTGACGAACAAAACTTCATCGTCAGATATACCAGCTTCAGTGCGAGTTACCTCCGTAATTCCGATGGCGCACTTTATGTTGTACGGCACGGAGGCTATTTGCTCCCTATTTTTATTGAACGCCTTCAGTTTAGATCGAGATAATAGCATGCCGCCTGTGGTTGCGAAAGGCGTCACTTAACTAAGAAAGTAAATCGCTCAAACTCACCAGAGTGAAGTGGGAGTAGAAGATGTGTTCTCTGGATATGTGGTACATCAAGATCATGAAAGGCGAATGAATGAGGTAGACGCCGAATGACAGCCTGCTTAGAGGGATGAATCCGTCCCAGGAGAGAAAGCGGTTCACAATTCCTGCGTTGATAATAGGCAGAAAGAGAAAAACAACACGAAAACAGCTGTGACGAATTCGCGCCCAAATACGCAGACATACACTGAACTCTCGCGCCTTTAGCGAAAATATTCATCTACGGTCAGAATGTGAAAACAATTGCTTTCTTCTTCATCCGCCTTCCTGTGCACTGTGGGCATCCCTATAAATATTATAAGCATATATATATATATATATATATATATATATAGTGGCGCAAGGTCAAAGCGTTATGATTCGTATCGTGAGAACCGCAAAGACTCTCATTTCTTCCCATGCTGTGATATGCGATATATGAAATATGCGATATGTTCTTTAGTGTTCATATGTGACAAATATGGCAGGAGAAAAAACACTAGGGGCTTCTCTTCCTGCGTTGGCGTGCTTACGTAGATGTTGCATTGCCCAGCAAATGCGTTCGGAATTTCAAATCTTTCCGTACGGAAAGAAGTCCACGAAATGCATTCGCCTCACCTCCTCTGCCAGTGGCACAGGCAAAGACGAACCAGGCGACACACACGGACCAGAAAATGCGGTCGGTGAATGCGTAGAACATCCGCTTGGACTCAGTGGCTCGTTCGCTGCTACGGTACCACGCATGCTTCATAAACATGCAGTATAGTCCACAGGACAAGCCTATGCACCACAGTGAAGCCAGGATCACCTAGACACAGTTGCCGTGAAAAACAAGACTTCATTAATGTCAAACAACACGTACAGTGCGGAAATTCGCTTTCTGCTCCGATATATCAGTGGCTATTGTCGCGCCTGCTTGCGATTTGTGTCAACGAAGTTTACGCTGTTGATTTTCATCTGCTATAATGCTTCTTTATAGTGGACGAATAAAGGAACAATCTTGCTCTGCAAGCAGCTTTGCGCGGACCACCGAAAATAATTGTCCAGTTTTATTTTTCTTTTCCTCAAAGCAGACAGGCGTACTTTTGTGGCCGCAAAGAATAAGGTAACATTTTATCGAAGCTGAATTCAGGCAATTTACTAATTGTACTCGGAAACGGAGGCGACATGACATCGCGATTTCTAATTCGAGCGAGTAAAAAAGAGTTCGTCATTGAGTGTTGCTAGAACTGGGAGGTGTTATCTGGTGGTACCGACAGCACATGGATGGGAATCTACTTTTTTTTTGCATTTCGAATCACGATTTGTATACAGGACAGATATCAAGGAGCGAAAATAACTGTCTCCGCTGCAGCGGCTGGGTCGCCTTACTCACTTTTGAGATCTTCGCCTTGCCGTACTTCTCCACCAAGAGGTAGGTGATGCAGCCGGAAAAGAAGCAGACGGCGTGATAGAAAGGATGCAAGTAGTAGTAGTTTATTGTGTCTGCAATGACGCTGGAAGCGAAAAAAAAATATATAAATCTCAGCATACTTGGCTGAGACGAAATCCTACATGCTCTAGAAGTAATACTATGTGTATAGGCGCGGAAATGCGCATATTTTACTTTGTACATACGAGCATGCCCATTGTCCACCGTCTGGCCATAACGGTAGTAGTAACTCCATTCTGGAGGAGACTGTGGGGTTACCTGATGTCCCCTGTTACTGCAACGATGAATGGCGTCATGCGGGTGCCGTATATCTCCCAGGCTGAGATTCCGCAGCACACGAGCGAGAGCAGAGCGAAGGCGCAAGCGACGAGCCGTTTCTTCCTGAAGCAAGAGACGGAAATTACATGTGAACGATCAAGCCGTGCCAATGTGTCGAAAAGTCACCCAGCGTACGTAAAGTCGCTCATACAAGCACTCTTATAAGCCGACAGAAATAATTTTACGGAATAGTAAAAAATCACCACATCATAATATTACTCCTTTTCAGGTAACGTATGATGCTTTTTAAGGAAATAATTTGGAATAACGACATAAAAGTCTTATTTACAATGGCCTAAAGGGAGCCCAAGTATTAGATCAGGATGAAATTATAAGTTCGCGTCACGGGATAGCAAATATATATTTTTACAAAAAGAGAAAGCTTTTGGAGGCCCGAAAGTCGTTTAGAATGCACGTTGCGCAGCCACACGCTGTTTGCTCTACTGCGCAACCTGTGAAACGTTATTTCTCCGTGAATGCCGCTTCGCTTGGAAATGCCAGGAACCGCAATGAGCGCAGCTAAGATTATAAACACTCTCAGAAATAAAAACAGCCCAGGACAGACATGGACACAAATGTTTCCCGCTAAAGCGGGAGCTAGATTTTTCGCTTTGCACTCGTTTCAGTCAGGCTGCTTTTGGGCGTTTCAGGCATCAAGTTCAGAAGCACAAGCTCTCAGCGGCACTCGCGCTCTGTTGTGTTAACTAGGGGGTCAGTGATCCGACTTCGTTGTCGCTTTTGCGCTCGAATTGGCGACTTTATGCAGGCGTCTATTGCTCTGAAACTAAAAAAAAAACGCCCATTTCATTGACTTTTTTTCAGTACCGGCTAATGCTAATATGCGCTCTCATTCACGTCGTCAGCATGTGAAGCGCGGTGCGGCCGAGTAGATAAGAGAGAAGAGCTTTAGAAGTATGATTACCGCCATATCGTGCACCATCATATCTCATTTCATGTGTTGCAGAAAAAGTTTCACGGCGCGCGACATGATTCATAGAGTAGGAGGGCGAGACGCCACGTTAGGCCAGATTCTAAATCCTGTCATATACAAGTGTTCGTTCTGTACAGCGAGGCTATAACTAAGCAATACGACGCCAGATGCGGACTCGTGTTTATAAAAGATGCGATTGAATAATTCGCGCCAGTTTTGAGTAATTGCTACAAACTTGTCTGCTGCACTTGACAAGCAACACCGGCTCTTAATTGAGATGGTTGATTAGTGAATCCGGAAAAATAAAAAAAAAAACGCGCAGAAGGAGAGACGATAGGACACGACTTCCAACTGAAGCTTACTGCGCAAAAAAGGTTATTTACGTACCGTTTTTTGGGGGGGTTTTTTCCCACTGGCACGACATTAGTTGCAGTCCATTCTGATAGTGATACTAAAGTTAACGAGAACCCAAATGTGTCAGAATTAAGGAAAAATAAAAGATAAAATATATGGGGATCGGTAACCCTGATAGCGACGGAAAATGAGAAAGAAACGACGCCTACCATATGAAACCTGAATTATAACATATAAAAATCATTTTCCATAAAAAATATCAAACCCTAAAAATTAAAAAGAAATGCGGAGGAAGGAGGGGTGAGCTGGTCAAATCATTATATCCTCGCCGGGGACAATCCGGTCCCTTGCCGATGTCTTTTACGAGGGCATCAAATACGGACTCTATACATGCACTTTCCAATGGGCGACTTCAATGCCAAGGTAGGGAGAAAGCAAGCAAGAGATCAGGCAGTAGCTGACTATGGCAATGGTTCTAGGAATAGCAGGGTGGAGTTACTATTTGAGTTTGCAGAGCGCAATAACTTAAGAGTCGTGAATACCTTCTTCAGCAAACGGAAGAACCGGAAATGGACACGGAAATGTCCTAACGGCGAGACTAAAATTGAAATTGACTCCATACTATGTTCAACCCCCGCCATTATGCAAGATGTAGAGGTAATCGGGAAAGTGCGATGCAGTGACCGAAAGATAGTGGGGTCTCGAATTAGCCTAATCTGAAGAAGGAACGCAACAGATTAGTAAGAAAGAAGTCCGTTAACGAATTAGCTGTCAGGGGGAGGGCAGAAGAGTTCAGGATCTCGATATAGAATAGATATTCAGCTCTAACCGAGGCAGGCGAAATTACCCTAGAAGCAATAAACGATAATTTCAGATATCATTACTGAGTGTGGTGTAGAAGTAGGCGGCCGGATAGTTAGAGAGGATACCGGTGAGCTGTCTAAGGAGACGAAATATTTGATTAAAAAACGCCAGAGTATAAAGGCTTCCAATCAAACACACAGATTGAATTGGCAGACATATCAAAGCTAATCAATAAGCGCAAAGTGGCCGATATAAGGAAGTATAACATGGAGAAAATTGAGCAGGCTGTAAAGAATGGGGGAAGCATTAAAGCGGTGAAGGAGGAATCAGGCATAGGAAAAAATTAAATATATTCGTTAAGGGACAAGGCGGACAACGTCATTATGAATATGGACAAGATATTTAAAGTAGCCGATGAGTTCTGTACTGACCTCTACAGTAGTCAAAGTAGTCAGGACCGGAATAAGATTGGCGTTCAGAAAAAACAGACAGACGTTCCACCAGTGACGAAAGACGAGGTTAAGAAAGCAATAGAAACTATGAAAAGGGGGAAAGCAGCTGGAGAAGATCAGATAACTATAGATTTGTTGAAGGACGGGGGGGGGGGGGGGGGGGGGGGTATCGTGCTAGAAAAGCTGGCCACCCTGTATGCGCAGTGCCTGGTGTAATCGACGGTACGGGAATCATGGAAGAACGCAAACATTATCCTCATTCATAAGAAAGGGGGGACGCTAAGTGCCTTAAAAATCACAGCCAATCAGCTTACTTTGTTACGTATAAGGTATTTATTAAGGTAATCGCTAATAGAACCAGGACAACCTTAGACTGCAATCAAGCAAAGGATCAAGCAGGTTTTCGGAAAATGTACTCTACTATCGATCATATCCATACCATCAACCAGGTGATAAAAAAATGTTCGGAATATAACCAGCCCTTATACATAGCATTCATTGATTACGAAAAGCATTTGACTCAGTAGAAACATCGGCGGTGATGCAGGCATTGCGAAATCAGGGGGTAGACGAGCCGTACGTGAAAGTGCTGGAAGGCAACATTTGGTTGGAAGTGCTGGGCACTTCATCATCACCCCTTCATCCTGGTCTGGAGCTTCGGCCCCCTGCGACTTCTTGTGCCATCGGCTGCGGGTTAGGAGGTTCCCCAGCCTACCGAACCCAGCAAGACCTTGCCGTTTCTCCGCCCCGTCCCCCCCGCCCCGACCACAAGACACGGTGAAGGAGAGACTGACCCGAGGCGCCGCACATGACCACAAGACACAAGGAGAGACCCGAACGATCATATGTGACCCCACTGACCTGACGTGACGACCAACGACCCCACAACACAAAACACAGCTACACATCCTCTCCTGCCTAGGCCATGTGGTGCGTGCTTGGCCTCCGCTTCGAGTCGTGGCAACGTGTAACCTGAAGTGTCCTGGGCCAAGGTTAATCGGGAATCATCGTGCCGGCATGCCGTTTTATTGCTTTTTCTCCCTCTTCTTCTTCAAATCCTGACACGCCCATCACCATGCGCTGGAATCATCATCGATAAACTTCCTCGTCTACGATCGGGACGATCGCTGGATGGAACCGGGTCATGTTACGGACGAAGAAGGAAGAAGAGGGCAGTGGCGTGGGCAGGAGCGATCGCGCTAGGCCCGCTAGCAATTCATTAAACGTCATCTACCATCGCCATCGGTCATGTTTTGTCGTCTTTCTTCATCGGCTTGCCACATCGTAACAATTTAATATATTGGCTGCACAGCAATCATAGTTCTGCATAAAGAAAGTAACCAAATTCCCATTAAGAAAGGTGTTAGACAAGGGGACACCATCTCCCCAGTTGTATTCACAGCTTGCTATATATTTAGACGACAAAAACTCAAGTTACTGACATTCTAGTGGAAATCAGGAAGAATAAAGGGGTATGGGCAGAACATGTAGTGCGAAGAGAGGATAACCGATGGTCGCTTAGGGTAACAAACTGGATTCCAAGGAAAGGAAAGCGTAGCACGGGGCGGCAGAAAGTTAGTTGGGCGGATGAGGTTAAGAAGTTCGCAGGGGTCAAGTGGATGTAGCTAGCACAGAACCGTTTTAATTGGAGAAATATGGGAGAGGCTTTCGCCCTGCATTGGGTCTAGTCAGGTTGATGATGATGATGATGACATCCACTTTGCAGGCATATTTTCTCAGCCGTGCCGCCTGCTGACTGACGCTGTCTTGAACCGTCTAAGAGCAAGGTTTACTGAGAGCATGCACTATGCTGCTTTAGGCAATTTGGCAAGGGCCCCATGATGCAGCAAAAGTACTTCTTCTGGGGTGGGGGAAGAGGAGGGCTGACACATCCGGCACAACTGTGTTGTTTGTCTTTTATTTCAAATATACGCATCCAAGATTTTCAAGCGGTTATAGACAGAAAGCTCTCGCTGGAAGTCCTTCCCCACTGCACTTTTGCGAAACATGCTGATTACGCTCTCCACTGCTTTTGTTTCAATTTGCACATTAGACGAATTGCACTTTGTAAAAGCCACCAGCGTATCGAAAATCTGTGATGAAATTAAAACTTCCTCCTCTTTAAAATTGCAGAATATGTTTCTCACACTGAGCGAAAACAATCGCTGCGAAAGGGAGCCCCACACGATCCTATGCGCACGCGATTAGTATTTTAGAGCACAGCTCTTTGGCGCCCGCTCCTGCGATTCGCATCGTCGTCGCCGTCGGCGTTGTCCCTCGTAATCAGCTCCGCAGCCGGGGCAGCGTGCGCTCCTCTTCACCTCTCCCCCCCCCCCCCCCCCCCCACCCGCTCTCTTTTTCTTCGTAGCGGCGACAGTGCGTGTTCTCCGATTGCTGCACGCGCACTTGCTGCCACCGTTCGCCGCTACGTGTACCCCTCTCTCTCGTAGGTTTTCTCACCACACTTACAGGTACTTCACTGAAACTGACTTGCAAAAAAAATGTTTTGAGCAAGACTTCTCTGTTTCAGGTTTATGTTTATGCCTTAGCCTTCTTTATAGGTTTTTTAAGCATGTATAAACCCTGAAATGAGCAACATTGATGCGAGCACGAAATGCCCGCAAAATTATTCCGTAGCCAGGAACAAACAACGCTGTCTCATGCAGAAATGATTAGGCACAACAAAAATACCTACGTCTTGAGCGTCTGTATAATCAGGACTGCAAAAATGAAGAATTGGAAGTCGGCAGAAAGATACCACACATGCGGCATGGTGGACTGAAAGGGAACAAAAAAGATAATTAGCACACGAAAAGAAGCGAACTTCAATTTGTGCTAGTAGGTTATTAGTACAAATAGCCGCATTTCATTAAACTGCCAACATCCCCCACGGGAAGTTCGCGGTCGCGACGGCAAGAAATCTAATAAGCAGGCACATTTCTTTTTATCATAACTGGCATTAGGCATCTCCCTACAAGATGTTGACCTCAAAAGATAGATTAAAAAAATGAATAAAACAAGCTAGCGTTCGTATCACTGGCCCCCTTCCATAGATTAAGCAGCTTTAGTAGCAAGACGAGGTGTGCTCAGTGCACTGTTATGCTGACTGCCTAAATATTACGCACAATACCGCAGTTTTGTTTTAAAATTGCTGTTAGAACATCGCATCTCCAAGACGATTACGTCGAGGCTTTTATCGGTCATACCTGGTTTGTTTAAAATTTCTTGCCATCCAACAACTTGGCGATCTTGGAAACGAGTGACGTCACTAACAGCTCCCTCTTGTTCTACGATGCAGCTGTTTTTTGTTTTTGTTTTTGTTTTTTTGCTATAACCGACAGTAGGTGAAGTGCGCGACAGATCATCAGTGTCTGGCTTTATAAATAAAGCGTTAAGTCTCGCTGTTATTGAATTGTCAAATGCAGTTCTGCTCTTCGTTTCGCAGACCGAAAGGTCAGAGCTACTGATGTCGGCTGTCGAGACCTAGATTCACGTTGGAACAAAGATCACAAATGCCACCTTTTTTTCTCAATTTATAAACGACAGACTTCCATCCTTGGGAGCTACTGAGAGACTGTGTGGTTTCTTGGAAGGATTGGCAAAAAGCGCTTATACGGGCAAAATGAAAATAGTTAAAAACATCAACCGTTTTTTTGCCCCGGCCATTCCGCAATCTGTACTGCCGGCCTGTGTGGACTTAATACCACGTGCGTACGATTTGGTCAAAAGCTTCCTTTACAAAAAAAAAAAAAAAAATCCGTCCTTTGCACCATTTAACAGGGGTTGACTATGCTCCGGAAGTTTCATACCTTACTTGACGTGACACTATCTTTAATAGAAAATTGAGCATTCGCTTTATTCAATTGCGAAAGCTGAATAACGCCGTTGTCATAAGAGTAGGCGTGGTAAATGATGAGTGCTGCCAAATATACTTGTGTACTCTAGTAGGAAGTCACGGCACTAGCTTTTCTGTTTCGCTCTGCAGGTCTCTGCACTGGCGTTGTAAGGGGCGGAGAATAAATTTGTTTTGGTGAATATAGCGAATTCGTTAGTCTGCACCTCCACCTTCTAACGCCTAGCGATCTAATCTCATCATACTTCCGTGATAGCTCATTGAGTATGAAAGAACAAGAATATCTACACATTTACCAATTCTTGTTCGGCTCTCCAGTTGCGCATCTGAAAGAGCAGGTCCCACCAGTGGTTGCGCATTTCAGTGTAGAACTTCTTGAAAAACTCTTCTGAGTTGGGTCCAGAGGCAATGAGGGGCAGCAAGTACATGCACATGATCATGAAGAATAGAGGAACGGTGGCCCTGCGGTGGGAGCGGGAGAGGGAAATGTGCTTGTATGAGAGCCAGTAATCGGCATTCAGGAAAGCGAGCCACAGTTAACAGGATTTCGCCCTGTAACAATTACTGCAGCCCCATTAAATTACATTTTAGCCGGTCTTCCCTCGCTGTTCACAAGGAAATGCTGTCACGATTTCAAAGAAATAAGAAAAAAGAAGCTTTAGAATGTTTGAAGTGTGAATAGCAGGCATGATATGAGGTCTAAAGAAACAGCTTAAGACGAAATGTAAAAAAAGGAATTATACTCTCCGGTAGTATCGTTACGTTCACCAATACCTAAGGTATTTTTTTTCATGCCTCCGAAACCTTAATAGGAACCATTTTCATGCGCAACCAGCGATTTTCTGGGTGTCATGTAACATATCAGCATGAAATAATATAGAAAATCCCGTTTTCGTTGCAGTGTTTCCACTGTCAGGTTTTTATTTTATTGCCCTTGTAAATTCACCAAATTTCATCACATGTTACATAGTGGTTGCCAGTATCATGATTCAGGCACCATATGGCTCACGCAGTCGTCCTTGAGACGATTTAAATAGCTGCAATGGCGCCAAATGTTTGATCAAATTTGAGGGGAAAAAAACAATTTATTATCTCTGTGAAACTTGACTGATATTGATAATACTTTGTACGGCGTGAAATCTGAGTGCAGAAGACGTTTAGAAATTGGGGAAGGGAGACGGGCCATATTAGACAACTAGTGTTTGCATTACATGACCCTCGCTCTATATTCTTGCGAGAAAGTATCAGTCGGGAAAAGAAATGCGAGAGGGACCATTATCTTCGTGTAGCGGTAAAGATGGCATTTTCTAAAGTTTTGAATGACGAGATAGCGCCTCTCGTCGCATTGCATCGTGAAATACTTTATGGTCATTCCAAAACGATCAAAGATCTCTCTCTAAACGCAGATAACACTGGCGGGTCTGGAATGCATAAGCAGCATATATCATAAGTGTGAGCTTGTCGTGTTCATGAGAACTCTGACTGGTCTCCAAACAACCATGAACATATAAGGCACATGCTTTTATTTCAATACCTGTTGGATCATTGGATTACTTTTGCGTAAGTCTAGTTTTCTTTTTAAAAGCTTTACAAGAAACTGAAATCGCGCTTACAGGTTTTGTCTTTCAATTCGTTTAAACAGCTACTTCATTGGTGTGGGAACGAGAGAAGCAAAAGGGACATAAATATTAAGTTCCAGACAATGTACCACTTAAAATTATTCACGATAATCTTAAGCTTGGTCTGTACATAGGTCTACTACAGAGAAAATTCGCTGGAGTCTGGCTGAGATTGCGAAACTAATGTGCAAATTTTGGCGCCCCTCTTGGTATCCACAGGTTGCTTTGCGCACCAGCTTACCTGATGTATCGTCTTATGGTAGCAACCACAGCGACCACAGCTCGATTCCGGTGCTGTTTGCTGAGCGTGTAGTAGAGTAAAAATCCGCTGCAAGGAAATCCGAGGGTCCAATTTCATTGCAGTGCAACTAAGAACATTGAAAGTCCAGCTACATGAATTCTACGCGCTTGCGGGCTAACAAAAAGAAACACCTGCTTGGTAATCGCTGTCATTAGCCAAACCCCGTCCACTGCTAAGTGATATCCTCTCCCAGTGACCTCCGATTAACCCTGTTCTGTGCTTGCTTCGGAGGCCTTATCCCAAGAAACTTACTAAACAAAACCCGCCATAATGAACATCTGGTTCGCTCTATCCCACATCTGCTGCGTCAGCTTTAGCCTGGAAACTACTCCGTTGCCACGAGGAGCCACTGGTTACTTTCTCTTCGGACTACAACGTCTTCCCATGACCATCTCTCCTTCTTTTCAGCCTGATCATAGCAAAGACCTAACAAGAAAGAACAAACAAAGCAAAAAAAAAGAAAACGGCTGGGACTCATGAAAGTAAAAAGCTAAGTGAGGCTTACCTTAACAAGAAAAATGTATCCACTGCAAAGTAGCCGCCTGTTACGATCATCGTCTCCCAGTGCTCGAAGTAATGCAGGGCGTTAATCAGTCGTGCTACACAAAGAACATAAAAGCATTCGTTAAAAATTACTATCACAACGTGAGCTCTTGCTGAAACCTGAATACATCACTTTGACATCAGGTCATCACTTCTGCATTTCAATTGCCTGACGATTTCGGTGAGGGCACATTCGCGCTTTATTCGTATTAAGGTGAATGCATTCAATGCCTCATCATTGCGAGAGAAGTTTGTCAGCAGAGGTGTCATGCTTTAGAGAGCTAAATTAACAAACCTTTTCTCTACAGGCAATCGAACCTCCAACCCTTGGATCACCAGCCGAGCGCTTTACCGACTGCGCCACTCCCCGGAATTGTTTTTTTTTTTTTTGTGTGTGTGTGTCATGAAATGCTCTTCCTAATTCTCCTTGTCTACCGTGAGGATGATAGCAGGATTCAGCGAGTGACAGACACAGCGCCTTTCCTTCCTTGTAAACGAATTATAGATCGCTGGTGAACTTTTATCCGTTCAATGAAATGCTGGTTGTGTTCGACAAGGGGCTCGCGATGTACCGCCATGACAGGTGATGACGTCACCAGGCGATTCATCCACATACGAAGCTGACCCCGCCGGGCGTCCGATCCAGGCGGCCGTGCGGCGCCTATTATTGGCCACTTCCTCGAACGCCGCACCATACAGCAAACCGAAGCAGATTCAGATGTCGTGGAGGCGTTATTACCGCAGGCATCAGCGGCATTTCAAATTTATTTACAGGATAGAAAAGGCGCAGTATCTGTCACAATTCTCCGCGGACACATATACCACGAAGTAAAGGAAGGGAAGAAGGTGGGAGCGAAAGAAGAGAGGGAGATAGAGATGCGGTAGTGGAGGGCTAGGATCCTCCGCGCTACAATGGATATCTCACCGTTCTTTAGTAGTCCAAAGTGCCCTCTAGACTTTTTTAAACATGTTGTATTGAACCTTTATGCTCCAAAACGTCAACTTTCTCAGCTCGTTGTCTTTGTATATAACAGAAGGTACCAGTACTGAACAAAACTGCGTGGAAATTAGTTGCTATTAAATTTAGTATTTTTAGCAAGCAGCCAACAATCCGCTAATATAATGATCGTTCTGCGTATCAATTTTGACGTCTCAAGACCGAAATCGTTGTTTTCTGTTGTGATTCCTTTTATTTTCAATTGTGTTTAATGTTATGACTGTAATAAGAGAAAATGGCTTCCTTCTCGAGCCCTCGCTCTTGATCACGTTCTACGTGACGCTGGCGGTAACAAAGGGACGTTCTACGTCCGCCGCTATGATTGAGGGTGGCGCTGGTGAACACTCTCAAGGTTTCGTATACAGACAACATAAATACCCAAGAAAGTAGCAGGGGGGACAGCGGCCGATGTAGCTCAGTTGGAAGAGCACCGGACGCGATATTCGGAGGTCGTGGGTTCGGATCCCACCATCGGCACGTTGTTTTTTCTGCTACTTTGTGTTTAATTATCTTTAACCTAAAACAAGATTACCTTACTAATTTCTGTGATTATTCAAACATATATTAAAAAAAAGACAAAGTAACATCCCCTACGCTTTCCTTGGCCTCGCCGACTGTTGGCTTCTCTCCTTCATGTATTATAACGAGCACCCTCATTTCCCCTTAATTGATCTGCTTGTAGCTTACGGGGGTCTCGGCTCTGGCAGCCTTGAAGCCATAGGTAGCGTAAGAGGGTTCTAGCACAGCTTTCGCCCTCGCTCTTGATCACGCTCTACGTGACGCTGGCGGTAACAAAGGGACGTTCTACGTCCGCCGCTATGATTGAGGGTGGCGCTGGTGAACACTCTCAAGGTTTCGTATACAGACAACATAAATACCCAAGAAAGTAGCAGGGGGGACAGCGGCCGATGTAGCTCAGTTGGAAGAGCACCGGACGCGATATTCGGAGGTCGTGGGTTCGGATCCCACCATCGGCACGTTGTTTTTTCTGCTACTTTGTGTTTAATTATCTTTAACCTAAAACAAGATTACCTTACTAATTTCTGTGATTATTCAAACATATATTAAAAAAAAGACAAAGTAACATCCCCTACGCTTTCCTTGGCCTCGCCGACTGTTGGCTTCTCTCCTTCATGTATTATAACGAGCACCCTCATTTCCCCTTAATTGATCTGCTTGTAGCTTACGGGGGTCTCGGCTCTGGCAGCCTTGAAGCCATAGGTAGCGTAAGAGGGTTCTAGCACAGCTTTCGCCCTCGCTCTTGATCACGCTCTACGTGACGCTGGCGGTAACAAAGGGACGTTCTACGTCCGCCGCTATGATTGAGGGTGGCGCTGGTGAACACTCTCAAGGTTCGTATACAGACAACATAAATACCCAAGAAAGTAGCAGGGGGGACAGCGGCCGATGTAGCTCAGTTGGAAGAGCACCGGACGCGATATTCGGAGGTCGTGGGTTCGGATCCCACCATCGGCACGTTGTTTTTTCTGCTACTTTGTGTTTAATTATCTTTAACCTAAAACAAGATTACCTTACTAATTTCTGTGATTATTCAAACATATCTTAAAAAAAAAAGACAAAGTAACATCCCCTACGCTTTCCTTGGCCTCGCCGACTGTTGGCTTCTCTCCTTCATGTATTATAACGAGCACCCTCATTTCCCCTTAATTGATCTGCTTGTAGCTTACGGGGGTCTCGGCTCTGGCAGCCTTGAAGCCATAGGTAGCGTAAGAGGGTTCTAGCACAGCTTTCGCCCTCGCTCTTGATCACGTTCTACGTGACGCTGGCGGTAACAAAGGGACGTTCTACGTCCGCCGCTATGATTGAGGGTGGCGCTGGTGAACACTCTCAAGGTTCGTATACAGACAACATAAATACCCAAGAAAGTAGCAGGGGGGACAGCGGCCGATGTAGCTCAGTTGGAAGAGCACCGGACGCGATATTCGGAGGTCGTGGGTTCGGATCCCACCATCGGCACGTTGTTTTTTCTGCTACTTTGTGTTTAATTATCTTTAACCTAAAACAAGATTACCTTACTAATTTCTGTGATTATTCAAACATATATTAAAAAAAAAAAGACAAAGTAACATCCCCTACGCTTTCCTTGGCCTTGCCGACTGTTGGCTTCTCTCCTTCATGTATTATAACGACCACCCTCATTTCCCCTTAATTGATCTGCTTGTAGCTTACGGGGGTCTCGGCTCTGGCAGCCTTGAAGCCATAGGTAGCGTAAGAGGGTTCTAGCACAGCTTTCGCCCTCGCTCTTGATCACGTTCTACGTGACGCTGGCGGTAACAAAGGGACGTTCTACGTCCGCCGCTATGATTGAGGGTGGCGCTGGTGAACACTCTCAAGGTTCGTATACAGACAACATAAATACCCAAGAAAGTAGCAGGGGGGACAGCGGCCGATGTAGCTCAGTTGGAAGAGCACCGGACGCGATATTCGGAGGTCGTGGGTTCGGATCCCACCATCGGCACGTTGTTTTTTCTGCTACTTTGTGTTTAATTATCTTTAACCTAAAACAAGATTACCTTACTAATTTCTGTGATTATTCAAACATATATTAAAAAAAAAGACAAAGTAACATCCCCTACGCTTTCCTTGGCCTCGCCGACTGTTGGCTTCTCTCCTTCATATATATATATATATATATATATATATATATATATATATATATATATATATAGCTGGAATAATGAATAGAATAAAGGCTTTGCAAACACATACATAGATTTCCGTTGATTGTTCCATAGCAGTGTCCAAGGCAAACCCAGAAGATGCTCAGGAAGCGGATTCCGTGCATAAACCGGTATGAGTAGTTGTCGGAGTCCTTGTTCCTATTGTCATTCAGGATCAAACGTGTGTTTGCTAACGCCGAGAATGCCATGACGCACTTGTATGAAACCGCTGAAAAATAAAGTTCCGAAAAATTCATGCATCCGTAAGCAACAAAAATTACGTATGCTTAGACCGTCAGTACTCTGCCGGAACGTAGTGCATAAATGAAATTAGTTTTCCGCCAATCGGGTGCACTCTTTGAAAATAAATTTAATGCGTTCCTCAAATAAATTATTGTTTTTTGTCGTTAACATGGCTACAATGCAAAAGTTCGCTTGTTCGCTTAAAAACTAGGTTTATACAATACAGTGGTGGACGGTGAGCTGCAAATAGTCACCGTTACTATACAGTACCTTCAGTATAATGACAAGGTAATTAAAGAAATCTTGCTGCCGATACGCTTTGCGCTAGAACATCATAAATAGAAGGAACATTTGCACTGATCTTTCTGATCTGCGTGTGCCAAAGCACATGGGCCAGAACTGACCCGTTTTATATTAATAATTAGCCACCAGTACAAAGAAAATACATATACCGTAAGTGGCAGGAGTAAGATTGTTCTTGAAATAAATTTTAAGAACCCCAGTGAAACATTCATATAGCTTTCGCTAGACCCAGATAGCATCACTGTGACATCCGGACCATTGTTCCTCCATTTGATTTACCTGACCATTTTGGTGTGGCCACATATTATTTCAATTCATATAAAGCGTATGCAACTGAAAAAGCTTGTTCTAAGGCGCCAACTTTTGTAGCTCATGGCCTTCACACCTCAATAGAATTTTGGTTCTTTGTGACTTGGCTGTTATATCGGAGTACATGTTAGGGATCATCTCCTTTTCTTCGCTGCTAGTAAGCACTCTATCGTTTCTAAGGATTCATACCGCAGCTTAAACATTATTACCTCACTACAATCAGCGTAGTCCTAATCTTTCATGTTCTTCGAGAAGCACCTACTTAAAAAGTAAAATTTCACTCACCATTCTTACGGTTCTCGTCCCAATCTTCCGTCAGCAAATCAAAGATTGTCGCAGCAATGATCACTGTCACAAGTACCGCCAAGAAAGCTCTGTATAGAAATATGAACACAGTCATTGGGGGGGGCGGGGGGGGGGGGACACCTAAGCTCCACCTTCAAAAGCATGATGCGGTAACGTTCATGACTCTGGTTTGCCGCCTCGCCTTGCGTGTTCTCGTTTGTGTACGTGCATTTTGCTACTAGCTTAGGCAGTAGTATATTAATTTTTGCCTCAATAGTTTAACGCTTACGCTGATTAGGATATGGCTGAAAACCCGCACGACTAGGATGTAGATCCCCGTTTAAACCAAGGCGTACGAATGTGCCTGCGTGGCATTGGGGTAGCGTGACTAACCCGGTATCCAAAAGCACTGGGAAGTCGTGATTTTGATTTCGCCCTCCCATCTCACCCTCCTGTCAGCGACTAGGCGTTGAGGCGATTCTATAAGCTCGCCTTCAGCAGATATAGAAAGCTTGAAACACGTGCCTCCCAACTCAAAGGAGTAGCCCAAGTTGGCTGCTACAGCCAACTCGATGACGTCATGTGAGCTTGTGACGTCACAGAACCCGACAATCATTCAATGCAGGATCATGCCACTTCTCAACTTTCACCTGCCAAAACAACCCAGTAGTTTTTCGCTACAACACTGACACCTGATTTAACGCGGTCGCGTTAACACACTCAGTGTACAAGGAAAAAATGCCCCGTCGAATGAATAGTTAGCCATCGCCGATTGTTCGGTAAAACCTGTAGAAAGGCGTATTTCTCTTGTCTCCCTTTTTCACGTATCTCCGGCAAGCTTCTCTTTTATTGTGGTCTACAATTATTATTTCGCAGCTTTTTTGAGATGGCTTTGCTTCCGTACTAGAAAGTGTCTTTACCAGAAAATGACGTTCACGCAACGCTCCGAGGAATTGCGTTCAAGATTCAAGCACCCGCTTGCGAATGTGTGCGTGTGCGCTAGAGAGTTTCCGGACTTACATGATCCCCGCTTGAGCGTTGTTTATCTCATCCGCCACGCTTGTTACGCAGTTTTCGACAACAATATCTGCTGTGTTGCCAGTCACTGAAAGTAGAAGAGAAAATCTGCTATTACTCAACCTCGCCACTCTGTACGGCCAGAACGTTCACTATAATCGTATGAGATGACTGTAAGCCAGAAGTATAATATTATTTTTACTGATGTGTAGCGATTACAGAGTAATGGTATTCCTTTATGACCTTAAGAAAATGCAGAAGGACAGCCGTCGTTGTGCGCTACATGTAGCAGAGCGGGCTGCACTCTGTTCACCGACTGTTGCCATTGTTCATCTCTTATGTTTTTTTTTTTTTATTTATCTGGCAACAAGTGAAAAAGAACGCTGGGCGGCAAGAGCCATTTTAAAAGGATCTACGGCTGCCCCACATGCACTTAGCACTGCTCTTCAAGCTATTCTTGAACGGCTCCACGAAAAATATCTGCAGCACCTTACCGACAGTGATATATGTAGTTTTTGTTCTCAAACATTTCATTCTTATAGATTGGGTGTGGAAGCGGAGATAATTCTCTTAATACATTGCAAAAGGGGGACCTTTGGGCGAGTTGGTTAATATTTATGTTTTTGCAGTACTGTAAGAACAAACGCGCACAAACCCTACTTAAACTTGCTTACCACTAGCGAAAGCACCCGCCACAGTGACTCAGTGGTTAGGACACTCGGTTACTTAGTCCGAGTACCTGGGTTAAAACCGAGTGGTTCGAACCCACTACGCCCAGTCTTTTTTACTGTGAAAAGCACTACACGTGGCCTATCTAAATCACCACCAAAACTACTCGAAGAATGTTCGCTGACACCCAGCAAACTCGCGAGTTGCAGCCAGCAGAGTAGAACTCCAGCTAAGAGACTTGAGGTTATGGAGATGAGGTTGGGCCTAGTGAAGAGCCCAAGGTAATTCGCCCGCACGCGGCCAACCCGGGGATTACATCCCTGAGAGTAGAGCCTCCGGTCTAAAAGAACAGACAAAACGAAGTGCTTGGTAATACGTTACGATATTTTATTAGAAGCTCAAAATAAATAAGAGAAGTTTGACGTGCGTATGTTTCTCTCTAATGTTGAGTCAGAACATTTATACAAAAATGGCTTCCCTAGGTGTATATCTCTTTTGAGAAGCGGTTGTTTTACCAAGCCTCTTTTGTGTTCGTGTGCCTAAATAATAAATCGTATGTTAAACTTTTCAAAGCACTTCCATTAAATTTTGTTCCGTTAACAGAAAGCACTTCGTCCTGCCCGCCTCGTGTGTTTGCAGTCGGTGTGCTACAAGAACTTAAGTTTCGAGAGCGCTGGACAGCTTTCCGCTGACTTTCAAGTCGAAAGCAACTTATTGCCATGACCGAAAGATTACTTTTCAAAGCCTCTAGAATGTCGTCGGGACAGCAGTAAACTGCTTTGTTGAGAGTGGTATTCGAAATTGATATCCTGTAAAAGCAAACGACCTCGAATTCATACAGAGGAATTCGGTTATTTGTCCATCCGTCCTCTCTGGTTTGAAAAGCACGATTAATTATTTTTTTTAATTTGAGAGAATAAGGCAAGTCTTGTATTGCTCAGGACAATAGAACATGAAATGCATACGTGTGTGGCCAAGGCGGGTCAGGTCCTCGGCGCTGCATGAACTGATAAAGCACAGGCCGAAGCGAAGGCCAGGCAGCCGCTTGTCCGTGGCGAAGCTTTGGAAACTGCGTGCCTAGGAAACCGTGCATTACAATATAGTTTATTCTCCAGTTCTTTTGCTTTTTTTATACACCCTTGTCTGCTCGTCTGCCTAAGAACATAGCGCTTGCTGGCTGACCTGCCTATGACAACTGCAAATGTATAAGTTTTCTGTAACAGCCGTCAGCTATAAGCATCCTGTCTGGCCTGACAACATATAGAGAAATCCATGTAATGACGGCACCAAATAGGCCCGACAGAGGTTAAGAAAAAAAGAAAGATCAGTTATTTCGTTCAAAGCGATACGCAACATTTATTATTGCACTGTTGTTAGCACCACTATCGTATATATAGCGTTTGCATTGCTGCTGTTTTATCGCTTCTACACGGTAGGTCGCTAATTTCTTTGAATATAGTAGAGACATAATGCTTTCAACGCACTCAAACATGACTCGTGAAAACTGTTGCCTGAACGTATCTTTTTGCTTTTCTTAGCGGGGCTTATTCATAGACATTCATTTTGAAATCAATGAAGAAATAACTGCCTGCAACTGCTTAAATCCTGAACATTTCACGTACCTTGAGCATTCCTATTGGATTGCAGTTTTTATCTGTAATAGCTACGTGTTGGTCTGCTTTTTAGGTACTGCAATGTACTATTCTTTTATTAGGCATACTAATAGTTTACAGTTTCTATTATGAGTATGTTCCACATAAACCTTTTTCTACAGCGCAAAACAGCTTATACAAGTGCTTTATACGTCGTTCATCTCATTGAAGATGCGATTTTCCACGCTAATTTTAGGTTAAGGCCACCATATTGCCTACCCTTTAACTTAGGTGCTCTACGTTCTTATTCCAGCTCAAATATTTGCGCACAAGAACGCTTTGAATGTTAGTTGCAGTGTCGCATTCACATGTTCAACAAGGAGAAGCATGTAAATATAAGGACGTGATGACGTCTAAAAGCTTACGTGAATTTCTGGCGCATAAAACTATGTTTCATGAGGCTTCACTAAAATATATTTCCATTAAACCTCTTCAATGTTTTCCCGCCGAGCTGGGTCAGTGGGTCGGTGCAGGACTTCCAAACCCAAGAATGTGGGCTGCCTCAGCAGCGGTTACCGATTTTTGATGGGGCCAAAAAGCAAAGCTACCATATTGTTCGCGATGCCAGTGCCCGGTAAAGAACAAGAGGAGGTCGGAATGTCCGGATCGTTTCATTAGAACGTACAGCCGCCCACAGACTTAACACGAATGATGAAAAACGAGGCTCGGACTGCCGCCAGCGCCACGAAGCGATAGCCATCAGGCGCGAGATAATGCTTACGGCAGGTTTACGGCGCCTGAAGATAGCTGGTGCGCAGATCGCTTTGAGTAATTTTTTGAACGGTGTCCGACAGCCGCGTAGACAGCGCACTTGTTACGTAAGCATTTCTCGGCGTTTTCTTGCGTATGCTGCCTCTGATGCCCGGGCAGCGCATTGTAGTTTTCTCAACGCGGGAGCCCAAAATTGCATGCTAAAGTGCCGCAGCTTGGGCGCATCGCGGGAACTATGAAACGTAATTTCATTCGAGGGTTTCACTTCTCATCAAACCTTACCAGCCCCTCTAGTTGTTTTTCCTTTGCTATTTGATTTTTTGTTCTTTCATTAGGACACAATGCGTGCGACATCCCGTGGAATTCATTTCAAAGTGCGCGACACTGCACATAACATTTATTTCGGTGTACCCGAAACATTTGGAAGAAACTCACGAGACGTGTGAGTTGCGGAACCTTAGCGAACAATTCTTAGTTCCCGCTGCAAGAAAGCTGTGACGTGTTGCCTGGGCATGTGAGACCGCATCCGCGAGCGAAGCACGGTGAAATGCTCACGTAACGAGAGCTTGTCTACGCGGTGATCTGGAACAGTTGAAAAGGCAGTCGAAGCAAGTGGTGCATGACCATCGCTCCATGGCGCTAGATACAAAGCGATGGTCATCGGAAGCCCTGCCCTGTGACGCTCCGGATAGCCCGAGTTGCTAAGGGACGTTGACTCTATAATCCGAATCATATTATCCACCTGATTGTATCGATATATACTGTTATCCCCGAATTTTTCTCTTATGTTGAACAGTTCATGAATGTTATTTATGCCCATTCTCAGGTACGCAAGCCATCCTAGCACTTGTCTTGAAGTTGTTTTACGATTCAAATCTTTTTACATGTGCGAGGAGCATAAAAGCAAGGTGTCTCATGGCGATAAAAAAAAAGGAACTAATTTTAAAGCGTCGATCTGCTTCCTTCCTTCAAACGGGCGCTTTCGCTTTCTGCTCTTCCTTTATAAGGCCTGGAAGCACTGCTAAGGCCACTACAGTAACGCGATCATTGCTGCAAGGTGCCTTTACTAATACGTTTCAGCAACACACTTTATCCAGTGTTAGTTTTGTTACTACGTACCCCTCCACAGCACCTCAAAACTTCAAATCTGCTGAGGTACAGAACACGCAACACATATTCATGCCTGATAAAAGGCAATACCTCAATGCTTATACATAGTACATTTTTCACACTTGAGTACTGTTGAGAATGCACAGAAACGATGTATGTACTACCAAGTCCGGCAATCAATTTTCGTTTTTTCTTATACTGCACAAAACTCATTTTTCTCACAGATGCTGGCGTAGTCGAAGTTGAATTAACAGATCACCAACCTATTTTTGTACGAATAAAATCTATCCCCGTTGATAATCATGTGCAGGGTACTAAGAAACGCTTGAATTCCTCACAATTTTATGAAACAATTGCTAACATAAATTGGCTACCAATTACTTTGATTGATGACCCTGAAATTGCTTACGAAGCATTCACTGCTGTACTTGCTAAAGCTCTTGATACATCATCTACAACAGTGACATACTGCAGAAAAAGGTATCACAACCCTTACAACCTGTGGTCAACTACCGGTCTCTTGAAATGTCTACGGAAAAAGGATAATCTGTATAAAAAGACTAAGAAGCAGCCATTTAATATTAATTTACGGACACGATATAAAACTTATAGCAATGTACTTGGCAGGCTACTCGAAACTGCGAAGAAAAAATATTATGAATCTGAAATAAACCGAGCTGGTAGTGATTCTAAAAAACAATGGAAAGTGATCAATTCATTATTAAATAGAACTCCTACTACGGCTCCTATAAAGGAAATCCAAACAGACACACATGTTTGTCGTGATACTAGTGACATAGCGAATGCTTTCATTGATTCCTTTGTCATCGATCAGCCTCACGTTACTCACCCCATTCACATGTACCCCCGTCTACCTCATAGTTTCTTCCTTTTCCCGGTTTCTCCTGGTGAGGTGCGCACTGTCATTATGAATCAGAAAGATGCAAGCCCAGGCCTTGACAACTTCCATTCTTTCCATATAAAGCTAATATCTTCTCTGATTTGCAATGTGTTCTCTTACATCGTCAACTTAATCTTCAAGACCGGTATCTTCCCTAGCGCACTAAAAAAAGCCAAACTAATGCCCGTCTTCAAAAAAGGTGACAGGCGCCTAACAAGTAACTATCGTCCCATTGCTATTCTTTCCTTTTTTAGCAAAGTAATTGAAAAGCTGTTTGTCGTCCATCTGACAAAATACCTCACAAAATTTAACATCATATCTTCTAATCAGTTCGGCTTCAGGTCTGGTTTTTCAACTGAATTAGCCTTAATTTCTTTAACTGATATGATTAAAGATATTATTGATCGTGGTCAATTAGTTGGCGCATTATTCATTGATCTTTCGAAGGCATTTGACTCAATTAATCACAACATACTTTTAGATAAATTAAATGCCCTTGGAGTATCTGGTCCTGCACTTACATTTATCCGCAGCTACCTACTAAACCGAATCCAAGCAGTTTGCATATCTGATACTTACTCTACACGTAAGACTACTAATGTTGGCGTTCCTCAGGGTTCCATCCTTGGACCACTTCTTCTTGTTTTATTTATTAATGATCTTCTCTCGTGCCTTAAATCTTCTGAATGTATATTATACGCTGATGATACTACCGTACTAGCATCTGACTCGTGCATAGATTCTTTAACACACAAATTGAATACCGATGCAGCAAACGTAGCAACCTGGTGTCGAAATAACATGCTTACAATTAATGCATCCAAATCTAGCTTTGTCATCTTCTCGTCTCCTCTCAAGGCTATTCCTGCATCTTTACATATTTCCCTTAACTCTCACATACTCTTTTCCACTGATCATGCCATGTTCCTTGGCATAGATCTTGATTGTCACTTAAAATTTAACAGACATGTATCCTCCCTTTTAAAAATATTAGTATACGGCATAAGGGGGCTCATCAAGGTGCGAAATTACTTCAGTTTACATACGCGCATTTCTCTCTACTATGCTTTCATCCATAGCCATATGAACTATTGTATTTCGCCTTGGGGAAACACATACAGAACACACATAGCTTCGCTACAACACATACAAAATCAAGCCATACGCATCATTACTTCTAACAGCCATTTGTGCAGTGCTGCGCCCTTGCTGCAAGCTCATAACATCCTTGAAGTCTCATCCATGTTTCATTATTCTATTGGCATCCTCGTATTTAAGTTCATGAATGGATCACTTCCCATCTCAATAATTAATAGTACCCAGTTCCCGAGACATAGCTTCACTCAGTTTTAATGCCAAAATAATATTTTACTGCCAAAACCCAGAACTAATTACGGCAAATCCACAGTTAATTTCTCTGGCTCATTTCTGTGGAATTCATTACCATTCATAGTTAAGCAATCTTCTAATATTCATGCCTTCAAGCGTAATTTTCGTACTTTTCTGCTATCGGGCTAAAAAAAAAATTCATTGATAAAAATACTTCTCCCCCATACAATTGTTTTCCTCTGTTTTGCATTTATATAACATGTTCCCAATTTATATTCTGTTTATATTACGCTATCATGTATTTCTGCGTGTTCCACATTTATATTATATAACAGTTAAAGTTTTCATCCGCTGTTGTCTGCACTTAATTATTTTTGTTTTGTATACTTGTAACAGGAGGTCCCCTGTACAGCCATTGGCTTTGGGACCTTCTCCTGTACTTACCAATATTTGTATTCATTCGTTGCATTGAATCAATAAATTCTGATTCTCATTCTGATTCTGATAATGAGGCGTTCACGCGATGAGAAGGGTGACTGGTGTAATTATTTCATCTCCGGTACCTATGAAAATATGCCACTAAGATCGTAGATGTAAGAGCAAGAGGCTTAGCAACCAACCACTAGTGAGTAATAAGGGGTTGCTCAAAAAAGCCACTAACTGAGGAGTGGGATTACCGGCTACGTTTGCACTAGAGATCTTAAGGAGCTCGGTAAGCGGGCTGCAATTTGCAACCACACAGAAGCTGAAATACGGCCAATTTCGTTCCAGAAACCCGGAGACAATAACTGCATGCTATACTGGAAGCTACAATGTGAGTTCTTTTGTGGGCTTTCTATTACAAATGGGCACACTACTTTACCAACCCATACTAAATCTCACTTAAACGCTACAGGGGCATTGAAGGTGCAGGCAACGTATACAAGCAGGGGTTCATTCTTGAAATTCTCTCATGCAGATGTATTACGTCCTCTGCTCGAGACGGTTATCTGCACAATAGTGATATAGTAGTGCATATGGTGGCCAAGTCGGCCGCCAGCTACTACTCGTTATAACGTGCAAAATTTTCTCAAAATTGATGCAAATATTTACTGACCCGAGAAGCGCCATCCACAAAATGTGTATAGAAACGGGGCCGCAGTAGATCTCACCTTTAGGCTTATGACATGAGAGCATTAATGGCTATCTTTGGGAACATCCCTTCACGGATCCTCTTTTGCGTGTAGACCCTTGGTTACTCGCATTATCATTTATTTTTTAACCTGTGTTTCTGCTATGTCGAACATACTGATTAGCATACAGGCATAAGCGGCAACATTATAGAAAGGCTACCAGACGTAGAGACAAAAGCCCGCTTTAACCCAACCGAACGGCCGCGCGTTCCGGCGTGGTTTTCCGGCAACGTGTTTAAGTTGTGATCCGAGGGTCCTTCTTGGCATGGTATTTTCTGATGTCACCCCCCAATATTAGGGGCTAAGCCTGAGTTGGCCGCCATGTCGCCATGTCGTGCGATCTCGTGGCACCGCAACTGGACGACCAGCAGTAAACGGTGATGTCACCTGCCACAGCCAGGACCGCGATTTCTCGCTCACAAAGCCGACGCGAGATTTTCTGGTGCACAGAGATTTAACGCTATTGCGTTTTAAGAGTATGCTTGCCTTCTCACATCTGCCTTTGTACCGGTCGAGTTCCGAAGGTTTGGTGTTTCTTCGGAAAAGGTGCAGGTTCTCCTACTCTTGTAGCCCGCGTTTTACAACCGTATTTGCAGAAACCGTATTGTACCTCAGCTAAAATCGGTATTCCAGTGGCGCCAGAAGCGACCGTTCATTTTCGAAAAGTTTATTTGCACGGATTGAGCATGAAAGGAGGAAATGAAATAGCCAGAAGCCAGAAAGGCTCACCCTTTTGTGGGAAAACTCAAAAGCAGGAATAACTTGCTCGACGAAATTGTCCCCTTCGAGCGCTGAAAGATGCACGCTGCAATACTGGCCACGCACTTTCTCGGAGCCGTTTTTGTTCCATACCACGGTCTCGATGCACTCGTCGTAAGCGCCCAGGTCAGCCGCAGTAGCCTGGAAGAACCCTGTCGGGTACTTGGCCGTGGCGTCAAACACTGGGCGTACATCAGGGAGACGTTATAAAAAAGAAACATTATACAAAAAAAACTCACTCTATCTCTCAAAGAAATGAATTTATTTTATCACTGCAGTTCTTATGCACAGAGAAAGGGGCTTCATATCACGCTGCCCTGTGCAGGTCCAGAAAGTTGGGAAGATTGCGTTTCATCGAGCAACAGCTACGCAGATTCGGTAAGTGGTGTCTTCTGTTCTTTTCAAAATTACTGCAGCCCTAGACCTGCCTTGTGCTTTCAATGTTAGCATGAAAGCGGTTGATTCCAACCACTGGTGAGGATAGCGCGATCTGCATGGTATCCGCTTATTCGAGAGGTCACTGAGCCCTGTTACTTCTAAGCACACTTTCGCAGCCCTAATTTCGAGCTTGCACAGTAACTGATTCTGAAACCAACACACACACGAGGTCGATGAGGGGCAACATGGCGTGGTTTACCCGCCGCATTTTTTTTTTTCACGTATGTACTACATAATGCATACCTGTTCCGCTCAGTAAATGTTCAATGCGCACAACCACGTTAAAAATTGCAGCCAATTACTCCGTGAAACGGTGAAAATGTGTGGGATGCCTGTCGCTAATAGGAAGTGTAACAAGTCTCTGATTATTATGGGCTCACTACAAAAAAAAGTACGAGGAACTTTAGCGACTAAAGTAGTGAAAGTTGAAAGCCTGAGTGGCGCATTTTGGTGCGCAACTGGCACTAATTAGTAATTATTTATTTAATAAATAATTTTATAGGTAATTACCTGATTAATAAATAAGTAGATAAATAATTATCTTTTAGTTAGTAATTAACGAATTACCTTACCAGTTATCAATTTGTAATTAATTACTTCAATAATCATTGAGTTATTGATCATTGATTGACATAGGGCCATATACGCATACTGTGGAGGCGCTCTGTGATTGGTCGATACCTGTATGACGTCATCCGGCCTCGGCCAATTAGAACGCCGCAAAAGCGGGACACATTTTGTCCACGACAGCATGAGCCATTAAAAGCTTTCGCCTTAAAACAGAGAACACAAAACAGAAATTAGTATGCAGGGACTTTTGCCAAATTTCAGGCGTCTTAATAAGAGCAGTGAAGGAAAAATATAGGCAAGGCAATTCATCTGCTGCATTGTATGGGTGTCAATTTTTTATCTCTCAGCAAGAGAAGGCGATTATTAAAATGACAAACTAAGACATAAAATTGAGCTCGAAGACGCCTGGCGTCACCCAGCCCTAAACGGCCGTTTTGAAGCTAAATATATTTTCTTGGTATGACATCAGTAAGCATTGGCAACTTCCCGGTCTAGATGCAGTATACAGCCAACACCACGTTGGCGGAATGGAGATGTCGGAAGTGAAATGAATCTGAATGCACAGCAAGAGTATTTCAGCTTTGTATGTCTGCCACAGTTGAGAGCCGGTGGAAGGCTGTGCGTGGTATAACGGATTGATTGAAAGCACTTGAACGGGCTGGAGGACACTGTAGGCCTAAGGGGCGTTGGGAACTCCCAATCTGAGACCACGCTTATAACGACCGCATGCAGTCCAACGCTCCAAGCTGAAGCATGGCGAGGCCTTCTGGTCGTGACATGTCAAGCGCGCTTTCATTTTGAACATGCCTTGGGAGCAGCCAGCAGCGCTCAACTAGGGATTGATGGGGTGGCAGCGCAGGACAGCTACTGCCAGCACTCGGACCTTAACCCGCGCTTATTGTCTCGTATTGACTGCAAGGCAAGGTAACCACCCACAGCCTTAACATAAGCGGTTTACGTCCGCACAGGGGTCGCGAAATGCACGTCTCGGCGCACACGTGAAGGCGCTACACAGCGGCGGGAAACGATATTGGAGCACGGTATGCCTGGTTCGCGTGCCCCTAAGAGGGCGATGAGGAACATAAGACTGCTGCACATCAACCCGCGTAACGCTAGACGAAACTACTGCAGAAATGCTTTATCTCGCGTAGAAGTACTGTCGTGGGGCTTTATAATACCAAGACATTCGGCAATATTCTTGTGTAAGCCTGGACCACAATTCCTGCCCACCATTTCTGAGTCGTCTGTATTTTACTCTTCTACAATTCCCTGCGTCCGCTCTCCTCCTCCTAAACTCATTTCGACAATGCGGATAACCAATCTTGCTACATGCATCGTGCCGACCCACAAAAAATTCAAAATATATTCCAAGCTTAAAATAGGCTGTTTATTTATATCCAACGAAGCGTTCTTGCTATCCATGGGAGCTGTGGCGCAGATGTATCCGCCGTTCAAGCCAACGTAATTCGGCTCTAAAAAGCACACGCAGAACACTCAGTGCTGCCAACACCGTATGCAACGCCCTGGCGCTGCTCGGCGGAACCATTTATGGCTCAGGAACTGTAAGAACCTTGCAGCTGCAGCCACAGGCGGCATTTGAGCCTGTGCGGCGCTCACTCGATCGGATGTCGGTATTCGTCTCTCGGATGTCTCTCGCCGTCGAATGTTTCTGGTTCGGGAGCCTGATAAGGTATGCGACACGACTAAAAGCTGCGCACACCGGGCCGCGCACAACGCTGGTCCTAGTTCGACCCATCGCCTTGTCGTCGTCACGGTGATCCGCGAGCACACGGTGGAAAACACTGAGCAGTGGTTGCACAGTAGAAGAGCAGAGTCCTCTCTTGTTGCTCGTAGTCGAACGCAAGAAATATCAACAGGGCCCCTCAGAAACAAGCGCTAGCTCCGCGAATCGATGCGGTAATTTGCAGAGTGGGATCTAGGTTGTGGAGCACAAGTTATCTCCTAGTGACTGGGCTTAAAAGGAAATAAACTGGAAACCTGAGAGCCAAAGGTCTAAATATGATCAAATGTCCTCTTTTTGCAGAGCCTGAACCGGGAACACAAATGCGTTTCTCTGTTTTCTGCGTTTTTCGCGTAATTCTTCCGTTCTACACCACAGGAAGGTAAGCCTTTTTCAAAATGTGTCTGTTCCAGTCATGCTCGGTCATGCTGCAATGAGGGGAGGAGTACATAAAGACAAAAAGGCGGAGTGGGGCTTAACAGCGCAAAGCACGAGAGGCAAAATGGAAGGCAATGAAAAACGTCTCGAGCTATACCTCTTTTTGTGAAAAAGTGAGTTATTGGTGCGCCAAGAGCGAGAGGAGGGGGGGGGGGGGGGACGCCACCACACCGGGTGCCGGTGACCCTAGTGTGACGCCACTGTGAAGCACTAGGAATGAGACGCTGCCTCCAAGCGATACATAAACACTTGAATACGGAATCCCTCCCGCGCACTGCGGAAAGGCGCTGTATCATAGTTGAAATGACTGCAATCAGTGTTCGCTCTAAACAGTGCGGCTGTTGTGCTGTCCTGATAGATACATTCTGCTTTCAACATACTTTGTTGTCACACTTATCCATTCAATTGCGATTAGCCATTCTTTTTGAGCCACCCTAAACGGGTCGAACTTGAAACGAGTGATAGGGAGGCCGTACGTAACTTGGATGCGAATATGACACACAGGGGGCAATGCAAACTGGCAATTAGAGCTCCTTACATGTGAGCAGACTGACTAAGTGCTGCGGGGGTAATACACACAAAGTGCGCCGAATGGCCCAATAAACAACGAACTGATCAGCTCCACGCCTCAAAACACGGACATAGCCTTCATAACGATAGAACGAGCCGCAACTTTCTACCCGCCATCAGTCGAAACGAAGTGTGTTCCGCGAGTGGAGTCAGTCATCTTTATACAAAGCACACATGTGGATCGCGTGCTCGAGTTAGTAAGGACTCTTTGCAACAGAAAGTGAGTTTCTTTTCCATAAAGCTTCAATTGACGTAAAAAAAAGCTTGATATATGTAAGTAAATACGCGCATGTATGAATCGGAGGAGAGACTTTTTTGTTCTCTTTCCTGCATCATTTTGGGTTGGCAAGAAGAACGGGATGGGGAATTTAGGCATGGTACTATACGGCATTAGTCGAGCGCGTTGTTCCCGGCTTTGGCGCACTCTATTAGGAATGCCGAATCAGTGTTCGTTTCTGATTCAGCGAATAAGTCGCACTGACGTCATCTCTTCTTGTTACGTATGCAGTATATAATTTTAGTTCCGTTTATGTTATTCTTGTGCCACTATTCTTCAAGTGATGCTTGCGGCGTGGCAATTTTGAGCAGATGCATGGCCTTGTTGGGACACGCTATCTGTCATGTTCCTCTCTTTGGAAGCTATAACTGAGGTGATGGCGAATAAATAAAATCGGCTGGATCTTTCCTTTACCACAGAAGTCTTGAGCAAAATATAGCTCAGATCGTAAGACGATACAGCTTAATATGTAAGACAGCGTTTGTTCATTCGATAAACTGTGTTTTAAAAGGTATGTGCAGCAGCAATATAGAGCTGGAGAGAGAGGACGGAATAGGGTGATACTAACCTGCTACAATTTAATAGTTTAAGGGCATGTGTGCACGGTAAAGGAGCAAAGATGACAAAAGATAAAGGTGTAAATGAAAGGAGACAGCAGTGATAGAAAACTACGAAGAAAATAAATATAAACCATAAAAGAACTATAATGTGCGAGGCCAGTGTTGGAAAAGAAGAAGAACCGTTATCACGAAAAGAAAGAATCGGTTTCTCACATGACGCAGGAATTGAATGCATGATGATGCAAGCAAGAGGTAGCTACGGCTTCTTTAATTATATTTCAAAGCTTTTCTCTGCTTACATGGGCTGTACGTTTCTATAAATATTTAGTACCTGCCACAGCGTTGACAAGTGAATTGCAGCTCAGACGCACATAACCAAGTCAAGCAATGTTTCATTTCCTGATTTGTGTATATGCCGATGATTTCTTGATAGTTTTGTGCACATTCGTTTTCTGCTTTCGCTGCTATTTTCGCTCTTGTTTATTGTGACTGACTGATCAGTAAGCATTGGCAACTTCGCGGTCTAGATGCAGTATACAGCCAGCACCACGTTGGGGGAAGGGACATGTCGGGACATGTTCAAGCGCATCCTCGTGCCTTGTAGTTCGTAGTTTGCAAAAATAAACAAATCTCCTCTTAACGCATTATTGTTTACACCACCTGATTATTTGTCGATATTCTGACTATTATTCCCGTATCCTCATTATTAACGTTTTTTAAAGTGAGTGCGCAAAACAAGAGAAAAGTAGTTTCTTGAATAATGCTTGCTGTTTGAATGAATGATTTCGTCAACAAATCAAGTTTTAATTTTTACATGGTCTGTGTACTATAAAAGCTGAATTGACGTATTTGTTCTTCATAAAATTTTCTGCACTGATGTTTTTCTCTATTCGGCACCCACTAGGGCTGAGGGGGCCGGGTAGCCTGCCGAAGCTGTTGCTTTGTTATGAAAACTCTGCTTGTCTGCAGTGATGCGGTCTGCGTTGGCTTGAGGAATAGTCCTCGGCGAAACAAATAGGGGTGCAGAGCATCCCCCTCAATTTCCACTCTTGCTAAGAACCTCTTTAGTTATAGGCGTTTTTTTTAGTTATAAAATCAGTTCCTTGGGCATACAGCTGTCAGTGTTCATGCTTATTAGGACATAGCCCAAATCTGTTAACAGCGGGCAGGGTCTCTAATGTTGGCAGAACTGAAAACTGGACGTGTTGGGGAACATTAAGCTTTGTATAAAGCCCGATATGCGGGAAAGAAACACACGTTTATTATTTTTTTTTTTCTGTGCATGTATCTACCCCGGTTCTCATTTTCGGTCGAAGGCCGCTCAGGACTTTGTGTCAAAATGAGAGGCGTTCTGCTGGGGCATTGAAATCACGTCCATCACCCAAACCAACTTCGACAGGTCTTGATGAAAGTCCTAACCCTCTATGAATTAGTGAATTACCCCCCCTCCCTCTCTCTTGGTGGTACAGTGGTTAGGGCTCTCGAATGCCGTGCCCAAGGCTGTCTGATCAAACCCCGGCCGCGGAGCCCGCTTTTCGATGGAGGCAAAAATCAAGGCACCCGTGGGCTGCGCGATGTCAATTCACGTTAAAGAACACGACGCGGTCGAATTTTCCGAAGCCCTTCCCCGCGCCGTCTCTCAACCTGAGTCGTTTTGGGACGCCAAACTCCATAAACCAAGTCAAATCTCTATGTATACGGTGTACATGTGAAGGAGCGGTAGTCGTACAGTTTGGATCGTTGTACCTTTTATCGAAAACGAAAACTTCGCTCTCTCTAATCGAAGAGATAGTAACGACAACAGCGCAAGGGTTAACAATCATTCAAATAATGTTCCCTGACATGAGATAGGTCTAACGGGAAGAGGATAGGTAAGGTCTCCTCACTTTCTTTACCAGGTAATTCTCCCGTATATTATGTAAATGGAGTATTGCGCCATTCAAAGGCTCTGCTTATCTCTGCTTTCATGTCCTTGTTATTTATACGAAAGGCGCAGGAGGATATCATTAGTCCGTTGTTTATCAGAATTCCCCCCTTCGAGTTCATTCATAATAAGGGAGCCATCAGAGATTATGATGAATGCTTTTGATATAAATGACTAATAACTAATTTAATAATAAAGGGCAAACAGCAGTAAGAGCCGGAAACTGCGGCGGTCGGAAACAGAGAGAGGTTGCCGAATATAGGGCCTAAATTTAATAAATCGCTTCATCATCAGGAGCTATAGCAAGACGTAGTCCAATTCCTATATTGCGATGTTGATTCCGGCACCTGAGTAACGTACGCCTTAGGAATTTTTTTTTTCTTTTCAGGAAGCAGAACCTCGTTTGGTTTTCTCGCTTCGCAAATAGTTATGATCCTGGTTATCAGGGAGTTAACTGAGTGGTTAAACCTCCACACGAAGTGACAATCAATCATAAAAATCTACCAATTATCAATGAATTCCCCTAATATCGGGTTCCTAGTCGCCATATCGCTAGTAAGACTTCGTAGGGGCATCTTGTCAAGCGTAGTCAGTGAACCAAAAGCTAACTTTTGGGAATGCCATCTCGGCTGTATGGTAGGCATCAAATACATGCCCTTTTACAAAATTCGAAAAAGATTTGAAGATCAACCTTCGAATCTAACACAAATAGTAAATGCTTATATTCGATTCGCGTTCAACATTTTCAGCATCCGTACAGAGCAAGGTGCGCGGGTGTTGAAAGTTTTGAAGGCGAAAAAAAAAAAAGCTACATTTTGAGCCACATTATCGAACCCCAGCCCCAGCGGGCCGACTCGGAATGGGACGAAATGCTAAAAAACTTATGTGCTGTGCAGTGTGGTTGATCCTAATTATCTCACGTTGGTCGCAATCATTGTAAGATCCTTCGATACGCGGTCAAAGCACATATGAACGGCATTTTCACATTAAACTTTATATGCATTATTTTGAGACGTTTGTTTAATTTATTAAAGAAACATCCCAAAATATCTCCGAGCGCCTTTTTGTTTCATATATCCAAGAAGAGTTGGGAAAAATAGGGCACTAGACAAGGACCTTATTTTACCAACAGCACACTGTTTTAGCACGCGTGAATTGTTAAGAAGGCACTTGTTCGATCTGTAGCATACTCACGTCTTATCGCCCATGGCTCAAGCTCTTGGATGGCGCTCATAAACTCAAGCGTGCCGCGGGTGCAAGCCGCAGATACGTTTGCCACCATCAACGTTTGGTAGAGACGGTCGCCTGCGGTGTTCATCAGTTGCTTGACGAGGCCGCGAATACTTTCGAGGAATCTGGACCTTGTTTGTGGCCTGGTGGCAGCCGCCGTCGTTGCCTCTGTAGGCAGGAGCTCAGTCGAGGTCGCTATGAGGCTATGCTTTGCCAAGCTTCTCAAAGATGAGTTTTCTATATCGGAGGACGCTTTCAAGGCAGAGGTGGTCATGGACTCCGTCTGCGACACCCCTGCGCTCGTTGGGGCCGCTGGAACCACAGCCCTCTCTTCTCCGGATGTTTGCGCACCACCAAATACTGGCATATCGCCTGTCGGTCTTCCTTTCGGAGTTGTCATCTCTCTGCCAGGCAGAAGCTCAGAAAGGACATTTGTGGTTTCAAAATGCGTTGGAATTGCGGAGACTGTAGATGAATCAACAATGTTGGTCTTCGTCTCCACGTCGACAGGCACCTTCGCATGGACGCTAGCATGTGTCGGTGCCTGAGCACAGCACACAGTAAAGAACAGATGCAATGCGCAGAGAAAAATAGTCAGAGAGATCATTTTTGACCAGATGCACTGTGTGCAACCTCTCTGTTGTGTAGAAAGCAGCATGCGCTGTGCGCAGTGGCGCTAGGGGTAGGCTGTTAAGGCTACACAGAATATATCGTATTAAGCCACAAGGCTCTACGGAAAGAAAGAAAACCGAAAATGTCCTGCCGCAAGTGCAGATGCTGCTTAGGAGAGTACCAAAGTAAATCGTTCGACAACTAGCTAATTATCACACTGAGGCAAAGTCTTAAGAAGTGAAAACCGATACTGTGCCTCGAACCGCCCTCCTTCCTTCGTCGCGTGTAGCACTGAATTCGCGTCGTAATAGTGCGAGCTGCCGTTTTGAGTCGCCAAGGTTGCAGTTGCCCTAGAGCCACCTAGGTTGCAGAAGGAAACCTCCTCCCCCTTCTTCATTCTTCAGTCTTGCTTTTTGCATAGATGCAAAACCTGGGGGTATTACGGACAAGTTTGCGAAAGCGGGTATTTGCGTCAGAGAGGGAGTAGGTACTATGTCGCTGACATAGATAAGAGAGGGATAGGCCAGCACGTCCACCCGTGTCACCTTCACATGTGTGCGCCTACGCCATGCAGAGAGAGGGAGAGGGAAGTGATCATTCACAGGCCGAGCACGTGTGCATTCTCATTAATGTAGGAATGCTGTTTATGAAGCCTAGATAAACGTCACGAAAGTGCACCGACACTGATTTGGAAGGTCGCAGCTATGACTCCTTGCAAAAAAGCGACGAAAGAAAAGCTGAAAGATATTTGCATTTAAACGTGCTGTAAAGCAATTCTTTTGCTTCACACAACAATATTCCGCACTGCAAACACATTTCTTGACAACCATCCTGGTTAAAAAAGCTCGTGTACGTACTGCAGAATAAAGAGAGATAAGCATTGGGTAATTTGCTCGCGAACTGAGTTTGCCAGGGTAAACTGTATGCCTATGTGCTCCTTCCGTCTAGCACCATCATTTTCTGCAGCCGACAACTTGTTAAAAGTTCAGCTTCTTTTAGTGTCACAGGGGTTTTTCGAGCGCTCTACAGGGCCACGTACAGAGTACTGCACAAATGCCGGAGGAAGAAAAGCATTTCACATAATCTGATTTTATAACGTGTTTTCATTCCAATATTGGGCTATATTACCGGCCTCTACGCCGACTGGCTCATTCCTGAGGTAGTGGTGCCTTAGACTTCATTGATATTATCACGAATGAAAGATTATTAATATGAGTGTAATGGGAATACAATTGCAATATAATCTTTAGCCATAACTACCACCCCTGTCTGAATAGCCTTCCATATTTTCAATATTACCTTGACAATATGACAAAATGACCTAACCACAATTTATTTGCTGCGTACGCTAGGTAATAACAACGGCACAAAAAATGTCAAATCACTAATTATCTGCGCCTCCATGGCTACCAAAGCGGCCTTTGCAGACGCTCTTTATTCATTAAACAAGTGCGCGCGCCTCAGCGCTGCAACAGATGATTCAAACGCATTTTGGGGAATGTTTGGTTACACACAAAAGACACAAAAGTAAACTTACAGAGACACGTGAACCGCTACACTTAATTTGTTTGTATAAAAAGGTGAACAATAAGAATTTGCTTGAGCAAGACAGCAAGCATATTAGTGAGGCTACCTTAGGCAAAACTAAGACATAACCGCTTCGCAGTCAGAAAAAGCTAGCGTGCAGTTTTGTCAAAACGCATGGTCTCTCCCCTTTTGTACAAGGCTGTACATTCTCAAATGCGTTCATAAGGAATGTCTTTTCGCAAATGTATATATACAAATGTAGACAGCAGAACGGGATAAAGCGGGGCTCTATGGGGCCTTGCAAGGCGCATCGTATTGTATTACGGTTTGTAGTTCGACAAGGTAGAAATTTTTGATTGCCTCAGCGTACTTCAGCATTTTAGTTCTTGAGAAACATAAAGCAAATGCAAAGACGGATATTTGCGAGCTTCATCCACTAAGGAGGACCTCTCAGTCCTCATCACTGCCGCCTCGTTTCCCGGGAGGAGCGGCACACGGAAGTCACGGCCACCCGAAGGAACACTCGAAATAGAGCATTTTTAAGCACATAGTCTAACTACTGCCTCCAGTATTAAGAAGTGTGCGTTAATATGGTACGCCTTTTGTTTCTCTACCAAATTTTGATGCCCAGCATTTGTTTTTTCTCCTGCTCTTTCCTGATAGAGCTGATATTCCCGTTGCTTGGGGACGGAAGGGCGATACTGGCATGTACAAATCTGACGCTAATGCGGCGAGACATAGCTACAGCCAAGTCCGCCACTTATTTGGAGAAAATTTATATCACTGCTAGTAGTAAAACTAAAAGTTGGAAAAAAGGGGAGGTATGACATTCTTCGTCTTGCTCTGTCTCGTGGTTGCTGAATTATGCCCGTCATTCCGTGGCATAAGAATAAAAAACTCAATGTCTCAGGTCAGTGCCACTTGAAGCTACTGAGCAGCGCTGAGTAAAACATTCAGCGCAGTTCAATAGGCCTGAGCGCAAAATGCAAACGAATAATAGATAAAATCAGAAAAGAAAAACTGCAATTCCATGCCGTTAGGGGAAACAATGTACGAAAAAGAGGCAACGTAGTTTGCTGATTTCTCAATAAGCGCTGCATGGCCGATAGAAAGCCCCACCTCTACTGAAGAAAGACTGGTATTCTTTGTCGATTGCCCTGGAGACACTGCCTCAGCAATGAGCGCATCGCTGATGACGCGGATCCAGGAAAGCGTGATCGGAATCATAACGAAGGCGTCTTGGTTTCCACTTAGCTAAATGGATTTTACGAATCGTGCACACAGGCTCGTCATGTGGGGGATCATCGCTGCTGCGTGGCCTTCCGAGAAGTCGGTGGGTTGAGCCCACAAGACTTCAGGCTCGATTTTGTGGAGTTCCATCTCATGTCGGTTCGATCGAATTGAACGGACACCCACAATCTATTCTCTACGCGGTGTGGGAAGCTTTCGCGCTCATTACAGGTACCAAGTGTCCAATGTTTACTGTTCCTGATTCGCAGCACGTGTGACTTCAGCGTTTGTAAAACCGGGCGTCTATGGAAATTCCAGGTAGAATCAACGTTGGACAATAATATTCCCTGTGATTTCAAGGCCATTAAAGATGTTTGATCACTGAAGTGTATAAATTACTACAAGCACACAGGTAATCCCGAATCGTTTTGCTTTTTTGTTAGTATGTGCTCATTGAACAGAGGAAAAAAAATTATGCAAGCTTCTTTTCCAGTAATAATACTATCATCATATTCTAACTTACTCCACAAGAATTTATCAAAACGCTCCGCTCTAAGTTCAGGTCAAGACTACTTTCACAGGTTGGCATCCAAACACCCTTAGCCATTCTGTACGGCTTTTATTTTTCCTTCAATGGTTCGACGCCAAACATTCTTGCGCATGGAATAATTTATCTCTTATCTTGTTTGGGATCTATCTACGCTCGCTGCTGTGCAATATACGGGAAAATCCTGTGTTGACTTGTTATTTTTGAGTGCATAACGAATTTGAGCTTTTACCAGTGAAACCCAAGGATCCCTGATATTTTTTCGAACTTTCATGGCCACGTTTATCTCGGTGAGAAGCATGAAGAGCAATGTTGTAGTACTGTTCCATGTTCGTGAAGGTGCTTTTTTTATTTCTGGTCAACTGCGTCTCTCTCCGTTTTTTCCGGCCCCCAAGCAGCACGTTGATGATAACACCAGCACCTTTTTTGCATCTGGCTTTAAATGGCATGATTTTGAGAAGCAGTTCACTTATATGGTCTTTATAAAGAAAAAGAAATGTCGTTAGCGTATGACCCTTCAGTCTGCACGTGGACGGCTTGCGCGCGTGTTGGCCGGTCAGGGGCCACAGCTTGGATTTCTTTCTCTGCTCTTCTTAGATGTAGCAATTCTGGATGGTCAATATGCCCCAATTGTGAATACCTTAATAACACAATGCCACAAGTATCTGCTATATTTCCCTATTTCCGCAGAAAACTCGGGTGTAAAGCAACTCTTTTCTTTGCACAGAGATCTCGTACAGTAGCGAGAAATAAACATAAAACGAATCTGAAAGCGACCAAGTCTGTTATAAAAGTTTCACAAAGTAGATAAAAATGAAGGGGTGTATTTTAAGCTTTGTGACGTTTCAAACGCGCCCAGCACCGAGTGATTAAGCTTCCGAAATCTACAAAAAAAAAAAAAAAAACGCGCCAATAACGTCATGAACGAATCGCTGCTTCAATTTTAGGGCGATAGCTTCCTTTAAAGGACTATCAGAAGCACATGTAAAACAGATTTATACGGCTAAACGCACGTTGTCGCCCCTAAGATGGTTTCAAATCCTTACGTGGGCGTGTTTGAGAATTCCTATTGTTCTAATGACCAGAATCTATTTTGGAGAAGACAGTGTGCTAATGTGCTCGAGGTCAAATCGACGCAGGTGGCCTCGAAACCTCGTTATACGACCGCCTGCAGCTTCTACTCGATAGCTCATATGGCAGTCTTCTGGAATTTAAGCACATTAACACCCACAAACTCCTAATTCACAGTATGTTAAAGCTCATACGTTTTTCTCAACTAGCACTGTTTTCATTGTACATGGGCTCTCTCTCCCTTCTATACTCTCGTTAGCTTACTGGTACTGTCGCCTTGTTCCGGTCGCAATGGTCTTTGATTTGATCGCTGATTTTTACTTCTTTTACTTATCTTTCGCATAATTCTCTGCACTGCCTAATTTTTAGTCCAGCGGAGTAGACTAGCAATGTGTGCTCTCTACAGCAACGCCACAAAATTCATAGGAACAGGTAATCATGCCTGCTGGCAGTGCGATAAAATTAGAAGCTGCTTATGAATTTACATCGCTTTTCATGTCGCTCTTTCCTTGTTCCGTTTGTTTAAATTTACACATGTGCCTGCCATAACCAAACATTTCTACGGTTCATCTAGTTGGTGTTTAAGCTTTCTTCTGAATACGACTACATGCGTCGAGGAGGACACGACACAATGAAAGCACATAAAAACGTATATTTTTCGCCTCTTCCGTGGAGGTGTCACTTTGTTCCAGCCAATCTTGCTTTGTGACGCCACTTCGTGACTGGTGACGTAACTTTTCCCAAACTAATCCGAACCGTTCTGATCTCGTGGCGTCACATCTCTCCAGCCAATCACAGAGTTTTATGAAGGACAAGTTTCTTTTTTTTTCCCCGATGAGACCAAGGCGCCAAACTTTCTATACCACCCAACAACCAGAATTGCATATGCTAGGGCCAAGCTCTCTTTATGTCTTGCGTCAACGACTGTGCCCTACAACAGACTGAACTATTGGAACGCGGTGGGAGGGGGGAGAGTGGTTAACCGAGGAAGACTGGCCCAAAAACGTGGCCCGCTGGGATGGAAGCGGGAGGGTCACTCTTCACCTGCTCTGCACGCGGTTAGGGATTGCATAACCCTCTTTTTGTTGTTGTAGCATGTGCGCATTAGTAGCGTTGCTGATCAGTGGTGTTGTCAGCACTACTTGGCCTATGTAGGAAGAAAAGATAAAATATTTGGCTTCTTTTGTGTACATGCCGATTCAGTTACTTTCGGCCTAAAGAAGGTATTCATGCACGAAATGCATTATATGCATATGCTTTAGCATGCCATATATTACAAAGCTAAGGATGTGTCGATGCCTTCCCTCTGCATATAGAGCTCAAACGCTGCAGCTTTCATCAGTACTACATCATTTTCTCCATACAAAGCTCAATCATTACAAGGATGATAATTAACGGCGTACTACATTTGAGCAGCACGTTCACCCTGATACCGTGGATACTGATTGCATACAATGAACACATGCGCTGTCTACGTTAAAATCGCAGTTAACTTCAAAATCGTTTAGCGGTTGTGTAAACACAATAAGACCAACTACTACCAAATAATGAACCTTACTCCAGTGTTAGCTTAGGCCCCACTACAATTAACATACAGTTATATAATCGATTCTGCGCCTCCTTTTCTGCTTTCTACGCACGAACAGTTCCCTAACAGTTCAGTGAATTCTAGTTCATTTACAAATTACCACACTGTCGAAGTGATCGGCGGTGCACGGGAAATAGTACGCAGATAGCTATGTTACATCCACGCGGGTCTTGCTGTGGTATTCGCCATTTTGCAGGTCGCCAGCACAAACCAAACACTGTCGTAACTATTCTTGCAGTGACTTCACCAATGCATCAAGAAACACAGATGACACATAGCCACAGAGCTCGGTGCCGCGAAGCCGGCAATAGGCCCTGAGGCAACGTGTCCGATACAACCCACAAGGACTCAAACCACTCAATGGACAAGCAGGAGGTACAATGGTCACGTTGCAGCAGTGGCGCGGAGGTCCAAAATTCCGAAGAAATAGAAATCTCGAGATATATTCTCTTCTCAGAACTTTCTCGGCCATCAGGCGAGATGAGGCTTTTGGAATTAGATGGGGCAGGAGTCACTGGCGCTTTCCACCCTATGGTGAGTCTTTTAATGCCACCTCAATAAGAAGCCCATATGCAGCATAAATGCACAGAACGTTATGTCTAAGCAGGTCATCCAAAAGCTGAAAACGTGGTGTGGAAATAGTACACTGCAAAGGGTTCGAAAAGAATGAGTTATTGGGTACAAATTACCGTTTCCTAGGCAACAGATGATTTGTGCCGGATTAGAATCGGTTCGATTTTATTACAGTCCTTAACGGTGAGTAGTCATCATTGCAATATTGTCACCTTAGTGTGCCAAGTACGCGCAGCGTATTCCATCATCTTTTGAACTACTACGCAAGTACACTACCCGTTCTTGACTCCGCGCATCGCTCTGTCGCGTTATTTTTATTGATAAGTTAATAATTTCCGCTCATGTTCACCGCCACTGCCCTCAGCGCCAATGCCATCAAGCTAGTATGTTAGAAGAAGCAAGTATACTTGTTGTTGTATGTTACCCATTTATTTACATAGCGTGAAACATATATTCAGGGGTGTAAATTCATCGAAATATAGTTGGAAATGTATTAGTAGACCTACTTTAATTCATCACTTTTCGATGAAGGAAAGAAATTTGGCCTCATCTCTACGTGAACACGTCAGAGCGAAATAACTTAAAAAGATCGATGATTGTTTACTGTTGTGAAGAAAGCTTCTGGTTTTTTAGACGTCGACTCTGAATTGGCAGCTAAAGGCGTGCTGCCCATATCGCCTAAAAGCGATCATTGGGATTAATTTAACAGCGGTATATCCGCTAATACTTTTGGAGATGAGCCGTATTGAATCGCGATTCTTTTATTGATAGACCTTTTTATGCTTTATACATTCAAAATAACTGAAAGCAACAGTGTTTTTTCGTTTTTACATTCTCGAGCTGCAGCGTATTTAGGAGCTCAAAAGCCACATTTTCATCCATTTCCGCATCCGCACTACCTGGCAGCAATTTTTCGTTCACACTGAATTAAGATATCACCTTGACACAACCCTAAAAATAGGAATGAAGATGTGTGTCTTAAAGGCTTGCACTGTAATTATAGACCGCGTAGATTGCAAGGTGGGGTATTGATATAATTGAGGTGACCTTATAAGAATTAAATAGCAAAGCAGGAGGACAAGGAAGGCCCGACAGAATGCAGTGATTTATAAGGGCAGTCTTCAAAAAAATAGTTTTTGTCGAGGCACTTGTTAATATATGAAATACTATACTAACAGGGTGCTTTCCAGATGAAATAAAGGCAAGCCGTGTATGCGCAATTCATAAAGGCGGCGACTAGAAATAAACGTGCACCCACTGTTACTGCTCACAGTGCTCACCAGATTGGCAGATAATTGTAGAAATTGTTATATGCAATCGTGTCACTCAATACCTTAAAAAGCAAAGTAACTGTCCACCTTTCAAAAAAATTGCACTGCCGCATCTGCACTGCATCAGATAAAAAACAAGTCGTTGATTGTTAAAAAAAGAATGTTTACAGTTCACATATTCTTTGATATACACACAGCTTTTCATTCTGTTAGCCGCAATGTATTCTTAAAGGGACAGAACACCGCTCTCTACGGCGCAAAGTAGACCTTCCTGTCTCAAATTATCGACTGCCTAGCGAAGAAACTTTTACCGATAATTTTTGGTCAATGCATGCGCTCATGTTTAAATCCGATGCTGGAAACTTTGAGTAGCGACCGCGATAACGATTGCACATCAGCAGAAGTGATGTACCAAAATCTAACGTAATTTCATCTCCAGACAGTAATTAAACATTTTTAGTATACAGTGGCGTTAAGTTAAGGTTCTACACCCAAGACGTTACGGCGCAGGAACGTACGCATCGTATACATAAGTTTTAGTGGGCCATAGTCACCACTGCGTATTGTCATTCCCTGAAAACTACAGCAACGGAAGTGCCGGGTGGCGTCACTGAAAAATAAAAACACAACAAAAAGGAAGTCACTAAAGCTATATGTTTTGTTTGTTTTGATTTTTTCAGTATACATTGCAGTGCATAAACTAAAATGCATACGCAATAAAATAGTTGGCTTGATTAAAACTGCTTGCAGTCTTTCTCTGATCATGCCTGTTGCGTCCGTCGCGCCATCTTTAGGGCGTTGAATCAAAACGAATAAGAGCGCATTTAAAGACCGCACAATCCGTCGCTTCTGTGGCGCAATGAATTAACACCACGTACCTGATTGCAAGCCATGTGCAGGATTCCTGTAGGTACATTTTTTACTATTTTTTGAATTCTTAACATTCAAATTAATTACGATAATATTTTCTAGGGCATGTACTTTTTTAGGTTGCGTATAATACCATGTATTTTATTCTTAACAGCAGCAAAAACAGTCGCGAATGCAGCCAGGATGTGACGGTATGACAACGGTTACACTAATCAGTTACCTTCATCGTAATCAATTTTTGTCTTCAGTGAGTGCATGGTACCTTTAGATTGCGTTCAGAGACAGCTCTCTCCAACAATCGTCTTTTAACATGCATTAAAGGCTTTTTTTACGAATTTACGCTGCGGCTACTTTTCAAGTCAACTTATTCAACGGGCCAAAGATGGCGCGACGGACGCCACCGATGTATTATGCTCTTTACAGTAATTCTAATCGATAAAACTATTTTATTAATATTGCATTTCAGTTTCCGTACTACGCTTCGTGCTCGAACAAAACGTACGGTTGTGTTTCATTTTGCGTTACGCACCCCGAACTTCCGTTGCTGCAGTTTTCGGGGAACGGCAATACGCGTCACTGCTCCATTCAAAAAGTTCAAAACAGTCTGACTCCACATAGTGGCAAACGATACAAGCACATCATAGGCCAGGCGAAATGTGAGCACCTCTTTGGCTTTGATGTGCCCCAGAGATAGAGAGGGACTATAACTTGGCAATGACCCCGATTATCCGACACGACGAGGCATGCATCCTGGTAAATATGAAACGTCGCCGGATCTGACTTGGCACTCGAACAACATTATCCAAGATTGGCGATGTCGTACACACCGGACATCCTGAGTCAATGGTGCCGAACCAAGATCAGCTGCCCCAACTACTCTGCTGACTCCGTTGATCTGCATCACTTGATCTGGACCTGTCCTGGCACGGCTGGCCTCCGCGCCCGCTACACATCTGCTCACCACATTCAGACTTACGAAGACTGGACAGCCCCCAACATCAACGCCAAGCGCAAGCTTAGTGCCCTGCTAGACTTCATGTCGGAGTCTGACTCCCTCAACCTGATCTAACCCACCCTCTTCCCCTCTAGGCCTCAGTTCATCTTCATGAATAAAGGTTTATGAATGAATGAATGAATGAATGAAGGAATTAATTAATTAATTAATTAATTAATTAATAATTAATTAATTAATTAATAATTAATTAATTAATGAGGCTGGTTGAAGGAGGTTTGTTGACGGTCGCAGCTGGAAACGTCCTAAATTTAATAAACCAACGCTAGCACTCATCAAAGAACCGAGACGCTGTACACTTACAAAAACCACTGACACTTTCTCAATATGTCGCCTCGTGTGTTACTATAGTGATAATTACAGCGTTTCGCCGCAAGGGGCCACATAAGTTCTTTTCCTGCAAATTTCAGGGTCATATTAAAATTATAAATTCTTCTTTCTTGAATTCCTTCTGGTCTAACCTTTTTGAAGGAACGTAGTCGCCTCACTTTGCTAACTCACTGCCAACAAGGTAAAATAAAAAGGATGATGCCTGCATGAGTCAAAGCTCACTTTAGAGGAAGACTAGACACACGCAGGAACACGCACTGGCACCAATTGTCGCCAGCACAAGCACTTTCAAAAATAACGTTTTCTTCAGAACTATGCCCAAATGAAATGCTCTATCTTATAATATTTTTTTCTGCCTGGTAATATTTCAAGAGAACTGGAACGTCACCTCCTTATTTAGGGAGGTTCTCGTTTTGTATTATGATGCCTGTCTTTCTTTGTTCGCTTCTAAGAATTTTTTTTTTCTGCTAATGTTATCTGCACATGCTTCTGATTTTATGTCTTCCACAATGTTTGATTGTACACCTCCTGCTAAGACCATACATGGTCAGTAGTATTTTAAATAAATACATAAACAAATAAATATTGTAGCCCTCAATCTATATCACACGAGGCAAGGATTTTTCATTTCCACTATAACCCCATTACAATGTTTTTGGTCAGTACTTAGTCCCTTTAAAAAGCTCTACTGCCATAATAGAAGAGGAACAGTGTTAAAACTATACAACAGTTATCTCACTCCTCGACAAAAGTAAATTAGGATAAATAGCTTTGATTCAAAAACTGGATTTATAAGTACAAGTGCTCAGAAGGCCTCTACTGTAAGCTGAAGTTTATTCTTTATACGCGTAAACGACACCATCTTCATCATCATCAGGCTGACTATACCCACTGCAGGGCGAAGGCCTCTCCCATATTTCTCCAATTGACCCGGTTCTGTGCTAGCTGCATCCACTTGACCCCTGCGAACTTCTTAACCTCACCCGTCCACCTAACTTTCTGCCGCCCCCTGCTACGCTTTCCTTCCCTTGGAATCCAGTTTGATACCCTAAGCGACCATCGGCTATCCTCTCTTCGCACTACATGTCCTGCCCATGCCCATTTCTTCTTCTTGATTTCCACTAGAATGTCGGTAACTTGAGTTATTTCTCTGACCCACTCTGTACGCTTCCTACCTCTTATGATAAGTTTCATAAAACCCCGGCCCTCAGTCACCAGCGGCTGCAGAACAACTGCCAACGGTGGCGGACAGACTTGTGACGCAGTAGGGGGTGCTAAGAATTCCTGGCTCCGCTGGACAGGCCGCCATTCGAAACTGACCCTGGCAACGTTTAAAACGACATTATCAATATCCTTATACCACCAACACGATCATTTGCGCAGACGACAGGAATTTATTTTTTATGGAACCTGACCTCTTTTCTATTCAGCTTGCTGCTAACTCCTTGCTATGAGAGCTCTCTCGATTGTTGAACTGAAATGAGCTTGCTTTAAATATGAAAAACACTGAGTACATTATATTCTATGCTAAGCACATAAGTATCGACAAAGACCTCTGCCGCAGTTCTGAAGGTTCTCATCCTGTTAAGGCCAATTCCCTAAAGTTCTCGGTAATTTTTGAAGTAAAATATTTTTGGATACACCATGTCTATCATTTTTTGCTGAAAGTTTTTTTATTATATAGATATCTTTAACTAAGATATATGGTTTATGGTTTGGTTTAAGTGGTTTAACTTCCCAAAGCTACTGCAGGCTATGACAGACGCCGTTGTGGAGGGCTCCGGAAATTTAAACCACCTGGGATTCTTCAACATGCACTCACATCGCACAGCATACGGACGCCTTGCTTATCGACTCCATTAAAAAGCGGCCGCCGCGGCCAGGATTAGATCTCACATCCTTGGGCGCAGTAGGCCAGCACCCAATAATAAACATCGGAACGCAATGCTGGTTACAGTTAGAAAACAACTTTGCTCCTCTCGTACATTGCCATCTACGCTCCTCCTTTCTAATACAAGGTGTCACCGCAGTTACCAATAACAACCTTACGCGCTACAGAAAAGTGTCATTTCAGCTTTGGATAACATGGCACTTCCTGAGAGAACACACACGCATTTTTTATTAAGCACAACCCATAATTGAAGCCGAGCAAATATATGCGGAGGAGTCAGCAGTGCACTTGCATTGCTATATTATTTTGACAACGATGCCTTCCAGAATAATCACTAACAATTAACTCAGCTTACATCACCCAGTTTATGAAGATTGGCGATCCCATGCAAAATACGGTTTTCGAAAAATGACTTACCAAATGTCGCATACTATAAATGCTTTTCCTTATATATTTACAGTAATACGGACAAATACGAACAAGAAACTGTTTAGAAATTGTCTTTGCTTTGCTGAGCTCACAGTCATATAAACAGCTGCTGTACCCCCCCCCCCCCCCATATTCATTATTTCTCTATTTTTGACTTATTGTCTTGCTTGTTTTTTGTTGCTGTTGCTACAACCATCGTTGTGCCTACTACCAACAATGCACGGGCCGCCTCTCTAGGTCCATGGAATGTTTTCCTGTGTTGTGTGGTCTAATCACACATTATTTTTTACGATTTCATTTGCTAAGTGCACACTATGCAATTTTCCTATATCCTGCCTAGGAAAATTGCCCATACTGAAGTGACATTCACTGTACGAACATTCTTTTGTATCGGTCGTGTCTTGTTTGTTGTTTCTTGGGAGGGCAGATCATTGTCAGATGTACACAGCGCCTTTTACTTGCCCCGCCCAGGTATGTTTGGTTGCGGTAGAGGAAAGATCATAAACTACGCAAGCACATTACTAACTTAAGTAATACTGCCAACTTGGAGAGCACTTCGTCTCGCTCCACAAGGTTTCGTGAAATCTGGCGCGTACCTCTCCCCCTTACCAATAATGGTCTACAGCTTTCCTCGTGCACTTATTAATTTTAACCTCACATTAGAACAACTTCGTCTATTATCGAAAAATGATTTGCATGCACTGTTTAGTTGAAGAAAACGTCTGTTCCCTTTCACGCAACCTCATAACGGTTTTGTTTGCCTTTCTTTGTTTCTAGTTTTCCCCATGTCCTGAACGTACATTTCAACCTTTTATGTTCTTGAGCGGTGTTTGCGGTAGGGCTTGCCAAATTTAAGGGGAGGCGGGGCCAGTGAATCTGCATAGCCTGCAGCATTTTTCCCACTTTCCTCGCCACATGCAATCATTTTTTCTTGTTTTGTTTTTATCCTTTTGTACATTTGTGGTGAAAATAAAGTAAAAGTGAAAGAAAATCTGCTTCCCATTTACCAGCACGAAACATAATTTCGCACTTGCCTCCGCTATGATTTTTTCGCTTTTGTGGTCTAATTTTGGCCTAATAATAATAATATAATAATAACAATCAATCTTTATTTAATGTGCGCAGGAACAACCATGTGATGTTCGTGCTGCCGCACAGATAAAAAAAATTAAATTCACACACAAGGTTTAGACACACAGATAGAACACAAAAAGAAGAAATAAATAACACATAAAATGAAACTGAGACGAAAAGTGTCACGGAAAGAAAGAAATCAATTAGTAGCATGCCTTATATACACAGTGAGAGAATTGTTGAGCACGTCACGAAAGAAAAACAAGCAAAAAAAATGATAGATAGAGAGAAAAAACAATAACAACAACAAATAACTGATATTGATTATAGTAATATACAAAAGTACATAGAATAAACAACTATTCCAGGCGCAACAAGTGCGTGGAACTTAAAACACCGGCTAGAAACAAAGGAAAATACAATGAAGGAATAGAATTGAACGAGGGACAGTAAGATTCGAATATACAGTTTAAAGTTAAAATATAAGTAAGAAACGGATAACAAGCACTTCAAGATAGAGACAGCATTGAACAGGAGAAAAAGCAAAAAGTTTAGTAAATAATAGATTTTATGCTAGAAAGTGGGAGTATATATATATATATATATGCTAAAGTACTATTTAGAATACAACGCTACGAACATCCAATATAAATGAATAGAGCGAGTTTTGGAAGATGTCAATGTGAGGACAAAAAGAGGTAAATAGTCACTGCATTCTGTCCAGAGGGGAATGGGAATGAAGAGACGGATAAACTTGGAATGGTCTGAATTCCCCCATGCTCTTTCGCGGAACGCGCAGTAGGATGTACTCGAGCTGAGGGCACATAATGTGGCCATCAAGGAGTTTGTACAGAAAAATGATATCAACTCTGACACGACGGCAGTGAAGAGAATGAAGATTCAGTTGGGTGCTCCTGGTGGAGCGAGAGGAGGATGTTGCGCAAGGAAAGCGATATCGAAATATTCGTAATTTTTTTGTACTCTGTCAACCTTGTCCAAATTCGATTTGCAAGTGCCATTCCAAACAACCGACTCGTACTCCAAAGCGGCAAGCATATGGGCAGGTACAGCTTTAGGAATGGAAGTGGAGTACGAAACTCTTTCGAAAGTCTGCAGATGAATCCGAGTGTTCGCATAGCCCGCTGAGCAATGCGTTCAGTATGAGAGGAGAAGCTGAGGGTGCGGTCAAAAAGTACACCAAGGTCATTAATTTCATCAACCCTGTCCAGCAGCACACAATTAACAGAAAATTGGTAGAGAGAGCTATGTGTTTTTCGAGTAAATGAAATAACCCTAGAATTAGAAGAATTGATTGAATTCGATCCTTCACACATCAATCAGAAAAAGCAGATATGTCAGATTGCAACAACAAACAATCTTGAAAAGAATGTATTACCTTGAATATTTTTATATCATCAGCATAAAGAAGAAACGAGGAGTTCATTATCGCCGAGGAAACATCATTAATAAAAACGGAGAAGAGAAGCGGGCCTAATACTGAACCTTGAAGAACTCCACTGGTTGCAGGGTAAACAAACGAGGTCTGTTCATTGACACTGACAAAGCAGGAGCTATCAAGGAGATACTTACGTAGGAGGGCTACGAGTGAGACTTCAACGTCAGAGAGTAGAACCTTTTCAAGAAGTAGTGAGTGAGTACCAACGTCGAAAGCTTTGCACATATCACAGTACATAGTGTCAACCTGACCTCTCTGAAGGAGCTGATGCAGAGGCATATGTCATAAACGTGACTAGGTTGGTAGAGGTAGAGCGACCCGATATGAAGCTCGATAATAATAATAATAATAATAATAATAATAATAATAATAATAATAATAATAATAATAATAATAATAATAATAATAATAATAATAATAATAATAATAATAATAATAATAATAATAATAATAATAATATAACATCAATAGTTCATTTCTCAAAGTAGCGCATGCATGAACATTCCCGGGCATGCCAAAGCCAGCACTGGCTTGTTGGGCAAAGCCCGGCAGAAGGCGGCGATAATCTGTGTTTTCTGACAAAAATGCTTCAGATTTCTGTGCAGCTAGACGATAGGGCACTTGTTAACTAACTACATAGCCATTGCTGAATAATAATAATAATAATAATAATAATAATAATAATAATAATAATAATAATAATAATAATAATAATAATAATAATAATAATAATAATAATAATAATAATAATAATAATAATAATAATAATAATAATAATGACAATAATTGGTTCGCAGGAAGGGAAGGGTGTAGTATCTGTCACACTTTTTTTGTGGACACCTGAACCGCGCAGTAAGGGAAAGGAGGAAGGTGGGAGTGAAAGTGTAAAGAAAGAAAAAGGAGGCGTAGTGGAGAGCTACGGAGTAATTTCGACAACCTGGGGATCTTCACAGAGGGGTTTCTGCAACAAGAGCATCAGGGCAGGCACATTAGATACTCCGCAATTTTGTGATTATCTTGATGACAGTGTCAAGGAATAACTGCAAGGCCAAACTGTAAAATTGATTGTGAGGATGTGGGAGTTTGGGCGTATTTAATTGGTAACAAGAAGCACGAACAGAAACTGATCAGATATTCTCAAATGAATATGAAGACTACAAATAAACCATGCTTGGGAGTGAGGGCTTCCGAATTAAAAACAAACTGCTCATTCGTCGAGCATTATGCGCAACTGGCCTTTGTTACGATGTCAGCGTGCAGAGACTAGACCTTATGTTAAAGGACGTGGAACAATTGGCCGGTAGATATGTCACTCCAGTGCTGTGACACTGTGCCAATAATTTTAACAGCATTTCAAGCGTATGATAGAGTGAAGTTTTAGGCTGATGATGGTGTTTGTAATGTTAAGACGACAACAATTATGATAGCGCATTCACTACATTAATTGAAATTGAACGTTTCTTGTAAAGAAAAAAATTGTTTACTCGACAAGTAAGGTCGGATATCGCGGTCAGAGAATTCATTCCGCAAAAAAATGGCATGCATCAATTGGCGGCCTGAAGCACAACTTCCACTGAAACAATTTTCAAATCTAGTCCCTTCTAAAAGAAATCCTGATATGTCTACTGCACTATAAATCCTGATCTTTTTTTCTTTACGCAGTGTTTCTTGAGGTGCTACACTAGTTGGGTTATCATTAAAGTCAGATCACTTAAAACTACAGCACACAGTACACATGATATAAGGTAAAGATGATCAGTGCATCACACCGGCATTGCTGTGTGGTGCGCTTTCGGAGGCTTCACTAGCGACGTTTCCCTGCACTGCTACCCTGCACTGGGGGAGAGGGTAAGTGGGTATAAAAGTTGTGGGTGAGAGAGGGATGGGTGATGACAGTACAGTCACATCACATCACGTCACAGTCATATAACGTAACATAAAAGATCATAATCTTTCGATCCGTCCTGTGCTTTTCATAAAGCGGAGCAGTGCCTGGGAGGCCTTCACCGCAGACGATCGCGTGGCCAGGGACCTAGGATCTTAATTTCAGTTAGTCGGCGTACATCTAGACGCTCCAGCGTACGGCATAGACAATGTCTTTCCTCGCTGTATATGGGGCACTCACAAAGAATGTGGCCTATAGTCTCATCGCACCCGCAGTTTGTGCATGCAGTGCTATTTACCATACCTATCACAAAAGAATAAGAGTTTGTAAATGCTACACCAACCCATAGGCGGCACAGCAAAGTTTCTTCACATCGGGATATGCCAGGTGGAAGCCGGAGCTTCAGGTCAGGGTCCAGGGATTTTAGGCGGCAGTTCGCAAACTGGTCAGAATTCCACAAGGAGAGCTTGTGTTCCCGCGCAAGTGCGCGAAGCCTGCCCGCTGCGTCTGCCCTGGAAAATGGAATCAACACACAATCGCTGTCTTGGTGAGCTGTTCGTGCGACCTCGTCCGCCCGGAGATTGCCCGATATGCCGCTGTGTCCTGGAAGCCATTGGTAGATGATGCCATGTCCTCCATTTATGGTATAGGGATGAAGTTGTCGTATTTCCGCGACGAGTTGCTCATGGGCTCCGCGGTGAAGAGCCGCTTTTAAGGCTTGCAGAGCTGCTTTTGAATCTGTGAAAATAGACCATCGTTGAGGGTTTTGCTGACTGATATGCCTAATAGCGACACGTAGAGCGGTTAGTTCTGCGGCTGTTGAAGAAGTACGGTGAATCGTCCTAACTTCTATTTCTGTAGTAATTGCGGGTATGACCATGGAGCCTGAAGAACTCAGGGCATTCACTGAACCGTCGGTGTAGACACCATGCTACCGATTTGATCCGAACATATGTTATGGATAGAAATTGCGTTTCCATTACGGAGGCACAAAATGTTTACCGGGCTTTCCACTTACAAACATTTCAAGTAAAAAAGGAATACATTACAAATGCATAATTTTTCAACCAGAAATTAAAGAAAAAAAGCATTCACTTAGCTTTCGTTTGTTTATATGAGAGTTGGCTTCCATAGAAGGTATAGAAACTTTAATGCCAGTCATGAAACCAAATCGAAGGTGGCGTTGCGCCTGGATACGATATCTTGCGTGTAGCCAGGCTAATAAAGGTAAGGTTCTTGCCTACAGAGCCATGAATTGGCGCATTTGTTGCAAGACTAATTACTACGTTTGTGATGTACGGGCGTCTCGTTTTGAAGCATAACGCATTTTTTGGAGTGCGTGCGCATTTTTAAATTTTCACATTAAGCTTTTTTTTTCTGGCTTTTGCTTCAGCTGGCCTCTTCATATTTTGTGTGGGCGATGACACGATTGTTGAAAAGAACTGTGTTGTAATTGCGTGTATATATTCGCCAAATTGCAGGGTGACTGTTACCAAATCATGGACGAATTGTTTTGAACTTCCTCTAATATTCCGGTAAATTCAGTAGGCTCTGTAGTGCCTCTTAATTACACTACGTACGTTTTAGAAGCCTTCCAACAATTCATTCGTTTTGCGGCGTTAGCAGGGGACGAAGATAATTCCTGCAAATATTATCGCATTTCTCTTTTTCTTATTTCACCTTAGTGTAACACAAAACTCTCAACGAGTAATCTCTCTAACACACGTAAACCCGTTTACAAAAATGAAGCGCTTTGATGCAACACACTTTCTTGCGAGAGATGCAACTAAGCAGTACGTGTTACAGGCGCAGTGGGTGGCTGTAAAATAGTAAATATCATGAGAATACCTTCTTGCTGTCTTCGGTCAGTGCTAGAAACGCGTAGAAAACAATTCCTTATATATGCGAGGGATCACAGTATTTTGAGAAGTCCTTCTTAAATCTTTGCTAACGCGCACTCTCTGAATCTCCTGGAAAGAAAATGAGCCAGCGCACATCTTAACTTTCCAATTAACGCAGCGCCTAGCATGATTTGCATATAGGTCTGACATTTTTGACGTCACGGCGAACCAGCTGAACGTGTCAAGAATAAAGTAAAGCAAACTCGTGGCGTTGCGGCGATAATAACACGCTTCTTTTAAAGTTATCTGCTGAACAGAATGCGAAACAAGAGAGCAAAATTCAACAGGATCACAACACCAAGAAGAATAAAAAAAAACGAGTACTATCTTCGTTTCAATATCTGTGATTTCTAGCTCACGTGCGCATTCAGCATTACAGGCTTGAGTAAAGTGAAAGATTGCGAAATATACGATAACTGACATTATCAGACAAACGGCCTCTGTCTGGCCGTTAACACGTAGAGCGGAGTTTGTTGACTGCGAGGACTGATGCGTTAAATGTATTAGAAGTGTCGCGTTCATTTGTCTTGTGTCGTTACCAGTTAAACTGGCTATCCGTGAATGCTGTGGGTCTGGATACTCATCGCTTATGCTAAATTACTTCGTGGTCAACTTTGTCCTTAATTATTCTTCTTAGCTTTGAGACTAACACTTCAACATAATTAATGATTGGCAGGCAGAGGCAAAATGAGCGAAACCTTTTGCATAAGCAAGCAAATGAGACGTAAACGACAGAGTTTGGAACGTACGGATAAAAATAATTTCCAAATTAGTGTAGGGCAAGCAAAGAAAGTGTACGGGCTTTCAGTGTTATCCAAATAAGAATGTGCAAAGAACGCTCGGCGATGGGAAATCTCTGGGAATTTTTTTGTTCAAGATATTCAGACAACAGCCTGCTTTGGTGCAGAGGTCAAAAGAAAAGCAATCCGCCTGACTAGGTCCTAAGCACCACTCGTGCGCAACAACATGGAGCCCTTGATTACAAAAACTACATAAAGATCACAATCTAAATGTATGTGCTACACAAGTTTCCAATTTAAGCAACCATTCCATCCTTATTGCACAGAAAACAGGCTGAAAAAAATTACAGGACGGTACAGTCTCCAGAACACATATATGAAGTATACGTACAGACATTAACAGTAAATATAAACGAAAAATTATTTTTCGATATCTTGAACGAAAGAACATAAAAAGAACACTTATTATGCATTCCCCAGACAGTAACCTTTCGCCAGCTTACGAAAAGCAGAGAAAGAAGGAGATTCTTACATTATGTCCAACAACTTCGGTTATCGATCAAACGGTTTGGAATTTGCCAGATCAATGACTGCTTACCATAATTTGTCCTGTTTATTTTGTTTCTGTAAACTGGTGTATTAAAGCCATATCGTGTTTGACCGGTCGTGTACATAGAGAAAAACATTTCGCTGATTGCCTCTCAATTTCAAAAATGCTGAGACAGGCGTTCGTAATATAACGTTTGTAGCGGTGCTTTGCGGTTGTGCCTGAAGTAGGAAAACGTGGAGTCATACCTTGATAAATATCCTATAAAGCAAGTAGATTTCTTCTGCTGTAAAAGAAGGCTTTCAAGATTATCCGGGGCGACGCGGGCCGCTAGCGGCACCTTCGGCGTCCAGAGTGGGAATGCGCGTCGCAGGAACACATGTTAACACAATTTATCGCGGCATAGTGCAAGTACATCTGCTGTTAATGACGAAAGGCAGAGTATACCCTAAAACATGTTGCAAAATTATGAAACCTCCTTTCGAAGGTGGTGTATATTTAAAACAACGCAATTGTGCTGGGGATCGCCGCTGGTCACCGGTACTGCACGGGAGCCTCACAAGAGAGTCAAAATATGCAATGCTCCTGGTTTCACCGTGTAGACAGCTATTTTTTCACAGTTGTTGTGAACTTTGTAGAGCACTGTGACAAAATATGTACAGATATTTAGAAGCTATATTTCATAAAACGGTATGGTAAGTATTTACTGTGAAGGCAGAGATAGCCTTTACAAGTGTGTTCACAACAACCTTACCTGGACTGTTCGTGTTACACATGTAACAACGCCAGCAAAACACCTGGATATCTTCGTTGTAACTCTCTCAAAGCGGCTTCTGCTCTGAAATGTTTACTTACAAATCGCTTATGTTACCTAAACTTGACTACGTAGCATTAGTATGGGATCCTTACGAGCAAAACTTAACACACCCATTGAAAATGGTTCAAAATAATTCTATTCTGTTCTTCCTCTCCAATTATAACATAACTGCGACCATATCAAGGATGAAAGACAGCCTCGGTCTGCCATCCCTCTCACCTCGTTGTAGAAAACTTCGTCTTCGCCTTTTCCATAAAATTTTTCCCCATTCCCACCTGCGAGAAGAATTCATTTCATCGCTACAGTACTTGTCACCATGAATGGATTACTCGCACAAAGCCAGAGTACCTTTCTGCAGAACGAAAACTTACTTTCATTCGTTTTTACCCCATGCATCCGGCGAGTGGAATCACCTTTCCGGATCACTGGCACTAATCAATGACAACAGTTTATTTCATAAATGCATTAGCCAAAATTGTACTACCAGCAACATATTGTAACATTATGGTCTCATTGTTATGCTTGTTGTATTAGTATGTTTAACCACTCTTCTCTTTAATGCCGTATGGTCCTGAGGGTATTTTTATTAAATAAATAACTTCTTTGAGAGCTAGTGTTTCTCCAGATGTGAAAAGCTTAGTCCAATATGCTATTACGTGCGCTCCGCTGCTTCATAGAATGGTCGTTGACACTGGGCAGCATAGATGCTCTACGCGAAAGGCAGCTTTCAAACGGCCATCACGAACAAAAACAAATTGCACACCGTTGCAGACGTGACGCAGATGATACCCCGGCAACTGAGGTTGTTCGCGCGCAGGCGGCGGAAGCGGCTGGGTGTCGTATGCGCCATCGCCTGCACAGTGCGAGCTACCACAACGGCCGGGATTAGTCTTCGCCATAATCTGCAAAGGTGCGCAGTTTTTTTTTCTCGTTTGTCATGCCATTTGAAAGCTGCTTTTCGTGTTCAGCATGTTGACCATCTTTATACCATGTCTAGGATTCCCGGCTTTAGCGACCATACTATGAACCAGTGAAGAGCACGTATGTTGAACTCCACGAGAGATTTGCGCTCTTCGAAAACACCAGCTGGCAGAGCGTCTTTTAGAGGTACGCCAGGCTTCGCATCATACACTTTTCTGGTAGTTTTAAACAATATAGACCCTAAACGTCTGTGCATATATTGTGGAAGTGTTTTCAAAGCATATGATAACTGTAAACGAACGGCGGCCTACATGAGTACACTATAAAGCGAGAAAATTTTTCGGAAGTTTTTGTTTTAATAAACATCTAGGCACTACGCTCCCGTCCAGTGCCAGCCATTGGGTGACTCCCGCATGCATGTATCGCACTGTTTTAAATATAAAACACCTTCGAAATGAGGCTTCATAGTTTTTCAATCCGTTTTTAGGGTGTACTGAGCTTTTATTCATGAAGGGCCGATGTCGCACTTGCGCTATGTAATAAAAAATGCCTTTAAGGCTTCTACGTACATATATTCCTATGGGATGATTCCCCCCTCTAGACGCAGAAGTGACCACCAGTGGCGCTGAAGTCAGCACCGACAGTTGCGTGCCAGGTGGCGTACATGGAACCAATAGCCACGGTGGCACGTTCGTACGCCTTGGTTTAATCTGGGTTTAATATCGTTACAGTAGAAATTATCTCTCCATGCCTTCGCCAAAATATGGTACAAGAGATATTTTCACGAAAACAGCTATGAGGCACGCTTATCCGGCGCCTTTAAGGGCAAACGTGATAGCAGAGGCTACCAGCCCACATATAAAACTCAGCTTTAAACGAGCCGCGTGAACGCGCCTGCGTTGCCTAGGGGTAACGTGAATGCCACAGTCCTGAGAGGGTGATTCTGGTATTACCCAACCATTTGAAAGGAGAAGCCCTGGTTGGAAGCTGTGGCCTAACGCAATGTCAGGCGACCCTACGTCCAATTAGTTATCAGCTGCCAGCCACCGTAGCCTGCCAGCACCATGCTCGCGACTTTTTGCTCACAACGCCGGACGAAGGCCGCCGACGCCGAATTTTTAGCGACCGGGGCCTTTAACCCTATCGCGTTAAAGGTGCATTTGGCTAATTCAGGCTTCTGTGCGCACACTCGGGAACTTCAAGACTGAGTCACTTTGTCGTGCAATGGCTGACTACCAGCCCCTAATGGCAGATAGCAATACGTTGAGGTTTCTTGCACATGGTGTGCTACCTTCCGTTAATATTGTTGCCCACTCAAAAGTTTGATGTGGTTACGGGGAACGGGGTTTAACGTCCCAAACTGACGTCGACTATGATAGCCTCCGCGGTGGAGGGCTACGGACTGCTCTCTGCCACCTAGAGTTTTTTAATATGTGCTAATCAGTATGTTAGATGAGAGGGGCCCATATTAAGCGATTAGTGGTTATAGGTATACAGAAAAATATCATTAGGAACCGTGAATGGGAGCCGTTACGACGTCGTGCCATGGCGATAAATGCGAGGATCAAGGGTCCGCAATAATTTTTCAGCTGTTGTGAATTCATCTCCGCGCTACTCAGGAATTGCAAAAAAGCCCTTACTTGCTGCCACAGTGCATAGCTCGCTTGTGCAGGAGACCATTTATGCAGCCGGCAAATATAAAATGTGCTTTATTTCGAACACAGGTTGCATCCACTACCTTATTCATAGCCCTGTTAAACAGAGGAAGAACGGAGTAAGTAACTAAGTTAGACGCCGCAGTAGACGCATAAAGTGTTTGCATGGAATACTACCGACATTTTATAAAGTTCTTCCTTTCAGTGCGTATTTTGTGGCTTTGTAAGATGAGTGCATCAAACATGACAATAGGCACTTAAACCCAACCATGCCAACTTTACCAAGTTAACATTTCTGCATACCCAGGTAGAATCTTGATATGGTTCTGGTACATGCGGTTTAATGTCCCAAAGTGATACCGACTATGAGGAACTCCCCAATGGAGGGCTCCGGATTACTCTCGACTATCTCTAGTTCTTTCAATTTTTTTATTGCAGTGCAACTCGCGCGTTGCTTCGAGTTCCGTAACTAAGCCACTTTGGCCGGGTAATGGAATCAGATAGGAATTAGCCAGACCAGATGGTACATCTTGACATATACTTTAACAGCAGAAAACTCTCAATTCTGTGCTTCGCGCTCTTTAAATTGTTTATACGTTTGGTCGGCAAAGCTAGCCTACGCACAGTTTTTCTCCAAAATGTTCGATTTATCACAAGTTCGTGCAAGGTATTAGGCTCCAGCATATCGAGCAGCAAGCAAAAAATGCATGCTTAGTTAGCGTGCTGATTGGAGAACGTAGTCTAAATTTTTTCAACTCTTCCTGTTGATCCGTAGAACATTTATTTAGATATTTATACAGGCATAAAGTCTGAAAAGTCAGTCACCTTGTAGAGGTCACAACTAAGACCTGTTACACACTTACGCCCTCTTTGCATTCAAATCTAAGCATTAGAAACTTACTATCTGGTTCCGCTATTACGTAGCACCGCCTTGCAGAATTGGAAATTACAAAGTGCGAAGGAAGTTTTGGCCATTTCATTAACAACATTTTGGTTTTTGTCTATTTCCATTTGACCATTTAACATCTTATTCATACCTTCTATTTGCGCAGTTTTTGCCATAAAAGAAGGAAAAGATTGCAGCTTCGTCATTTCCAGTTACACTTGTCAGTGTCCGCTTTCTGAGCGGCACTTTCCCTCCGTTTCATTGCTTCTTTTAAATGCTAGTTACTTTTGTGTGCTTACCTATAACTTTCACACCATATTACAAGGTCCAAGTAGCGTTTCCTTTCGCTACTTTCCCTCTGGTTTACATACCCTCCGATTTCCACAGAGAACGTTTTTGCGCAGCGCATTTGAGTCGTAGACTGTTTGGACTTTCCCGCCTGCAGCCTTAAGCACGATGTACACACGTCTGCGGCGCTTTATCTTTTGAGAAGGCGCAAGTTGTTTGCGTGTACGCTGGATCCACCGCAGCAATGGCATAAATGGTGCAAGCAGTAAGGTCCAAACGCTGATCCCTTCCTCAAGAAAAGCATTAAAATTGCACTCTGGATTGAAAGTTTAAAAGAAGGGCCGCAAGCTGCCTGTAAGCATGACTATATAAAGGACTTTACGTGGAACGTGACCTGACTGCGAGCTTACGCAGACTGCTCATCAAGTGCAGCGCTGGAATCCGGCTTGCACAGGAAAACATAAAGTCAGTGTACGGAACGCGTGTGCACTGCATGCCTTAAAAATGTTATGTTACGCTAGAGGGAGCTTGCGCTCAGTGTTAGTTATTGCACCCTTTAGAGACCAAGAGCACCGAAAAACAACTTTGCGCGCTCAGGATACTTCACGCTTTTGCAAACCGATCTGTGCTGGCCGAGTGTTTCATAAGGTGAAATACAAAACAACGTCGAAATATCGACCTTCGTATAATGCGGTTTTCACAGGCTGTGCAATGCTTACGTCTCTCATAGCCTGAGTCTCTTTGGGACGTTAACCCCATAAATCAAATCCAACCTATGCGATACCTCCAAAGGAAACCTCTTAATTTTAACAAGTCCCTACCTTTAGGGTCCGAGCCGGCTTCGTACTGGAGGGCCTTTTTAAACTTAGAAACCTTAAAACCTTACTTTGGGCATGTCTCGTAGTTTACAGCACGTTATCAAACCCCGTCAAGGAAATTTACCGAAACGCTTAGTTATCAAAGCAGTAATGTGCGCAGTTTTCAAGCTCATGAAAACAAAAAACAATAAGTAGCTGCCATCCTCATTCCTTTCCCCTCTCCCTTAAAATACAAATGGATTTCGTTAAACGATATGTATATACCAACAATACCTCATGCTAAATACTCAGCAATGTAAAACCTAGCACAACCATCGCTAATCCAGATGTATACAGACTGGTCAGGTACGGAATTATACTTAAAATACATGACCTTTCTTCCTCATTTGCATATCAACCAGGCACTAACCAAGGAATTGCATGTGCTGAAATTATTATTTTCCTTCATCCCATTTCCATGCTCATTGAAATATCAGTTTCTAATATACGATTATTTCTTAATTCGGTCCATACCAACATCTTTCTGTGTCCTTCAGTGATTGAGGCTCCGAAAAATAAGGGGCTTCGACGGCCAGAACGAATTCCTAATTTCTTACCAAAAGCTACCTGTACACGGTTAATAACCATTAGAGTGTGCATTGTTACAAATTACAAAACAATTCCAGCGCCAAGGGTGTCCTGTTTATTAAAGAGCACGTCCCCGTAAAATTAACTAAGGGAATAAAATAAAAATCGAGTCTAAGTTGCGACCGTGAATATTAGAAGAATTATTTGCGTTATCGCACATCAAGCAAGCAGTGTCCTATTTCTCTTTTTTGCATACCTGATTAGAACAGGTAATCAACATTAAAAGGCGTGATATACAAAAACAAAACTAATTTAGCAACTGCGAATTTTTCTGCGGTTCTTGACGTCCAAAGTAACTCAGGCTATGAAGGAGTCCGGGCGGGGGAGGGCGGTGTTGTGTTTCAGTTCATGTTACCTGATATCTTTTAAGGTGCGATGACATCGCAGAGTACAGAGGCGCGTTTTGCATTTAAATGACGTCGACTCGCGATGCCGCGTCCTTGGAATCTGGAGCCGATCGTTTTTCATCCACGGAGTCACTGCGGCTAGATAATAATAGTAATATATGAGCGCCAACTCACAACAGCGAATAGCTAGTTGGAGTAGCGGTAAATGCACCGTGCAAGTCTTTTGCGCAAAGAAATCAAATCGTGAGCAAGCGACAAGGTCGTAAGCAGGAGAGGGTATTTGCGCATGCTGTGCATCCCTAGGAAATGCCGCCCCTCCTGATCTTGGCGGGACGTTCTCAGCTTCGCCTAGCCACCGGCGCCTACAAACACGCGCGAACGTTCGTAATCTCGCACTGAGCCTTGGTTTCGCGCTACCTTCTAAAACTTTATTTTAAACAAATGGTGCTTTTTATCGCGGTATGCCACAGAAGAAATGTGTGGCAGAAATATTTTACTCATAGCCACTGTGGAGGCAGTTGCATATTTTTCGCGGACTATTTACTTCATATAGCATATAAAAATTTGTGCAGGTGCTTTAACACGTAAAGTTCCTGCTTTGTATTCGTTTTTAGCTTGTACGCACCCTTTAATGGCCAAAATTTCAAAACCAGAGTCGGGTGTGAAGCCTCACCTTGAAGGGACTTTGTCAACCTAGCACAGCAATAGACAAAGAAAAAATATACATCGTGTTAAAGCGCATTCGTACCGAAGTAGTTCTCGCGGGAAGCCAGCACAGAAAATTTAGCTTTCACCATATTTTTTTAAGCACAGCATTATAATAAATTATTGTTCTAAATACACGGACATTGTAGGAGCTACGAGGACCACAGTGTTAGATGAACACAATGCAGAATACGACAATATAAATAAGCAACGACACACTAGAAGACCGAGAGTGAAGGGCAGTGCATTAAGATAGAGTATAATTCCGGTCAGAAATCATTTTTCGTGAATAACTGTAAGGCCGCAGTGAAAAGCGACTCGCACGTGGAGTCGAGCTGGCGGTCGAACCCCCCAAGCGCCGAGGCCAAGGAGCGAGCGCTGTTGTTTTTTTTTTTCCTTTTCTCCCCTTTTCTTGGGCGCGGGCGCGCCGAAGGCTTGGTTTGTTTCGTCCTTTCGCCCCGAGGCGTCGCCAAGAAGCGAACGGCAGACGCATCCAATTATCAGCCGGGAACAACAGTGGCACGCTTCTGCGAACCACTTTGCCAGCTCGTCCAGCAATCTCAGCGATGTCCCGCCGTGGCGCCAAGCATGGGTGCAGGGAGACGCCGTTAATGAAGCTTTTTGCACTGCCAAAAGCGCTCACTAAATGTCCTGCAGAAGGCGACAATAGGCGCGACCCTCGGTCCTCCCAAGTAATCAATCAGCCCAGCGATCTCCCGCTGTGTCGCGAAACATCGGGGCAGAGAGACCCCGATAATGAAGCCGTTTTGCCCTGCCCCAAGCGCTCACTAAACGCCCTGTAGAAGGCGACAATGGGCGCGGCACTTAGCCCCCACGCAGCGGCTCATCGGGTGCAAGCAACAGCGACGCTACACTGCTCTGGGACAGTGCCCCCCCCCCCTTTTCCTCGAACGGGACAGCGGGATGGCCTAGTCTCCAGATCCCCCGCGGCGTTTCTTTCACAAAGGCGAAAGCTGCAAGGTCGCGTCGCAAACACGCTGAGGAGGGAAGGCAAAGACAGGCGCCGTGTGATAGGGTTTGGGGACCAGCGAGTGGAAAGAGTGTGTGTTTTGAATGTTGTATTTTTATTTGACGTAATTAAGGACCTGGGTCCGAGATTATTCCCAACCCACGGGGGTCGTGGCATGTTTTTCAATAATTTGATTGGCTCCTTTATTTTCGGGGCGGATCACCGAAGGTGACCGCCCTCGGGTCTTTGTTGATGTTTGTCATCAAAAAGCGGTCCTCGGACCATGTTTGGCAGTCAAGATCGAGGTTCCGTGCTTAGCACGTATTTACAGTCCCTAGGCTTTAACCGAAATGCTCGGTAGAAAAGTAAGGGCTTGTAGAGTGACTTCTCTGTGTGAGAGTCTATTTTGTTTTAAGTTGCAGTTGTCTGTGTGACTCTTGTTACTGTAACTTACAGTTTGCCAATGTAAACTATTTTGCTTCTGTAAATATATATCTCCTCCTGACCATCATCAGATCATCGTCTTCTGCTTCTCTACCTGCCGAACACGAACTTAACATCACTATAACCATCCTACGCAAGTGGTCTTTCGCAAATACAACGCAGTCGCAATTTGAGTCTATGCGCGTTTTCCAGAGACTGGGCAGGTTATTTAGAGACAGCATATCGAAGGAAGCACCAATAAATGGTAGTGCAATGAAATATTACACAGAATCCGGCGTCATATTAAGCCTTTCTTTTAATATTCTTTGCAAAATGTCCCAGAAGAGTATCCAATTGGTCAAGCAATACTCAGCTGCTTCTGGAACATACAAGGCAGCAACTTAAAGGATACACAGAAATGTCACTTTTCTCTAACCACGTTTTGACAAGCAATGTCTTGGTTTGAAGCCAATAGAAAACATCTTTCTAAATGGGGAGGCAGGCATTTTACGTGCTCTTAGGCGTCCGTCATGTCCCGGTAAACCAGAATACACAAAGCGGTACGTCGGCGTAAGCAGCACCAGAGAAATTATATCCTTGTGCCACTGTTTCCTCAGTGTAAACCATAACTCAAGGAAAAAAAATGAACAAGTAGAAAACGAATAGAATATACCTCATGCGGACATGCTACAAAAGCGGACAGTCAGAAACGGGAGAAGTCACAATGATGGTCAGTAATCATTAACTAAATTGACATTCAAGAAGACATGCACTAGAGGGTGTGAACTGCCATGGAAGAACATGAATCATGAAGGGGTTGGACAAACAGAAGGAATAAACAAGGCTACCAGCGCTTACTATAATCCAGAAAAGGTAATCGAGCCTGAAAGATTGAAAATATGAATAATAAGAAAAGTAGGGATTGCTCCATGAATGAGCTGATTATAAAGTTTTGGTCGCAACTGTTTTGGAGCACATAATAAGTATTATTCACGGGAAACAAATTACAGGTGGTTGATCTCCTAAAATCGCAAGGATTATGAGGGCAAAATTCTGGGCTCTGCTCTCACAAGTAGTATGCAGTCTTTCCAGTAAAGTGATCTATGCTTACAAGCACACTGAGAGACTTCACACTAAATACGAATTACGCGAAATGGAGCTCTAACGGCAGCCATCTGTTTTTAACTCTGTGCCATGGGAGCGAACTCCGGGTTAAAACAGAGCATAGCCACTCGTGAACTTCAAAGTCACTCCGTTTGCTCTTTCACGGAGGAGCAAGGCCAAAGGGATAGTGTGTTCCACATGCATAGGCCAGTGGAAAATATGCTTCTGTGTGTATTTGTTTTATCAGTTTCGAACTCGAAACAACAAGTATTGATTTGGGCGAGAGATGCACTTAACACGAGACGACGCAAGGATCATGTCGCGCCGATCAAAGCGGACGCTGCTAAGCTGCTTAGAGGTATAAGCCTAACGTTCTCGAATTGTGCTGCTGAATAGAGCCCGGCAGGCTGAACAGTTTGACTGCGCCCTCTGTTGAAACGGCTTTTCTGAGCGCGGCGCCTTGGCGTTTTCCTCGAAGGAGCTTGGCGTGCGATTGAGAGTGAAAAGATGCTTGCGCGATGACAAATAAGGATCGTGTTGCACGTTTGCCAGGTGGATTTTGCATAGAGGTAGGCTTAGCGTTCTCAAATTGCGCCTTCATGACGAGCTGGGCATTGCTGTTGCCTCTGTTTATTTTATTTATTTATTTTGCACTCAAGGCCGGAGGCATTGAAGAGGGGAGTGGATACGACCAAAGAGCTTGTTCAAAGGTGGCTTGTTCTTATTGATACAATTTCAGCTAAAGCCTTACAAAAAATTGCTAATTGGTGATGAGGCACGGGAATATTGTTCCCGTCCTTTGCTGTTTGCGGAATGAGTCTGCTGCCCATTTTGTTTTGGGGAAGGAAATCTCGACCTTATGGGAATGATCAATTCGTTATGATACATAAGAAGAACGGGACACAAGATCCCTACGCAGGATGGGGTTATTGTGCACATTATACTTGTAATTTATATTAATGACCTGCCAAATTACATAACATCTAGCATACGGCTGTTTACTGACGACTGTGTAATATACCGCCCCATAAATAACCAATCTGACATCACTATCTTTAGAATGATCTGCTTAACGTGCAAAAATATACGACACCTGGCTTAAAAAATTAAATGTTGATAAAACGTTTCATGTCTCTTTACACCGTCGGAGTAACTACTTATCGTCTACCTATCAGCTCTGCGATTTTTCTATAACTCAAACTGACACTATCAAATATCTAGGTATTCATATCTCCAGTGACCTATCCTGGTTCAGTCATATTTCTCATATAACCAACTCCGCTTGTCGCGTTCTTGGATACTTACGCCGCAACATTTCATTAGCTCCCCCTTCTGTCAAACTAATTGCTTGCACTTCGCTTGTCAGACCCAAACTTGAGTATGCTCACGCTATATTCGATCCTCACCAAACTAATCTGATCAATCTACTGGAATCTACTCAGAATCGAGCTTCACGTTTCATTCTTTCAGATTACTCCTTATATCGCACCAGTTTTACCGTACTAAAATCCAAACTTGAGCTTCAAAATCTAGCTTTCCGCCGGAAACTAGCTCGCCTTTCTCTTTATCATAAGTTTTATCACAGCTGGCCACCTAACAACGTGTCCATCCGTCCAGCCCATTGGTCATCTCGTCATCTCCACTCCAATGCCGTCTACCCCCAGCGCGCCCATACAACATTCCAAAAGTCATTTTTTCTGCGCACTGCCCTGGATTGGAATGACCTTCCCAACCACATCGCCTCAATAACCGACATTCATCATTTCAAGACTGCCATCGAAAGACAATTTTTATTGTAACCGCCGTAATCCAAGCCCACCCCTCATGTAATACCTCCTAAATGGGGCCTTTGAGGATTCAATAAATAAATAAATTTTGTCAATAGGCGAACATGCCTACGACAAGAAGAAAAGGACGTTAACTGCAATAGGGCTTTCATAAACGTTACGCTAGCAGTGTAGTTATAGTTCTGCAAGAAAAAGCGCGCCGAGTTATTTTGAACTAATTTGAGGAAGCTGATGGGGGGAGGCTATCCGTGCTGAGATCCCAAATGGACGAAGCATACTCTAACACACTGAGAAGTAACGATTCATAAAAGAGAAATTTCAGTGAGACAGAAGCAGGGAAGTTATGACGAAGGCTTTTAAGGACGTGATTGGCATTGCTAATTATTGAAATGGTATGAAAATACCACTTAGATAATTTGTTATGTGGATTCCTAGAGTAGCGGTATGATCTCATCTGTTATGATGCCACGTCTTTAAGGCGACAACAAATGCGATGGGTTGAAGTGTGCGCCATACGTAATGCTTTACATTTAGTGACGTTCCTTCAATTCCTTCAATTCCTTTTTGAAAGATGAGGGTCGGTTTGGTCCTGTGGTCGGTTCTTTCGCTCACTGTGCCGTGTGGTGTGTCCTCACGTGTTGGTGGCGCTCTGGTCGGTGGGGTCGTCACGTTGGGCTACTTGTCATTTATTATGTCTTGTGGTCAAGTGTCACGGACGAGGAAGAACAAGCGGGCTGTAGCGCTGGCAGGAGCGCGCGCGCTGTTCCCACCGTCATTCATTAAAATCGTCCCATCGTCATCGGTCATCTGCCTTTTCTCTGGCTTGCCGCCGCGTAAGATTTCGTTGAAGGTACGGGGTGCGTCATCCCGCCCTGGCCTTAGAGCTTCGGTACCAAGTGTCTGATTCTGTCGTCGGCAGAGGGTCCCTGGTGTGCATCGCCCGGCTGTTCTCCGCCTGCCAGACTTGACTCGATCTCGACGCCGTTATTCCCCGTCCACCACTTCGCCTTGACCACGAGGCCTGATAAAAGACGAGCAAACCGGCGTGAAGGCCCAACAATAAAGGTTATTGTGCTAGTACAAATTGTGTCCTATTGCAAAAGAAATATTTTAGCCCTGCTATTATACTTGCGTGAAGGTTCAGCTTGCTAAGTTTTAAGAGGAGCAGCTTGTCACTAACTTTCTCGAAAGCATTAGAAAAGTCTAGAAAAATGCAATTCGCGTATGAGCGACAATGATGAATAGCATGATGTTTCTGAGTGAAAGTAAGTAGTTGGGTCCCGCATGAGAATAATTGGCGGAAGCCATGTTGAGCGTCAGTGAAAAAGGAGTTAGATTCCAGAGCGTTAACTATACTGGTATTAAGGCATGCTCTAAAATTTTGCACTGAATTCTAGTTGGCGTAATAGGGCAATAACTAAGAGGGGAATTAATGCTACCTAAATAGTGCAACGGAACCACCTTCCCGAAAGTCCAGTCAGCCGGAATAGACGGCCTGATAGATTTCAGAGAGAATAATTGAGAAATAAAGTTTTGTGCTCTTCAGGAGCTTGACGTTCATCAAATAGGGCCGGGGCTTGTAAACAACTTAAGCTTATCTATTATTTTTCAATACCTTCGAGTTCTATGAATACTGTTTTCATCACTGCAAAGGGCAATTTTTCACTGTGGGCAGAGTGAAGCTTCAATAAGAAACACAATTACTGCTAAATATTTCATTTAGTATTCTAGGGTACCAGTATATGCAATCGAATAACCGTATACATCAAACAGTTTGATTCAACGATCTCAATCGAGGTTAGCAGAACAGACATTTGAGCGAGTTGGTGCATCTTCGAAAACTTTACTAGCGCTGCTCATTAACAGCTCTTTTTTTACTTGCTTTTACTTTGCCAGCTGTTTTTTGCCCCCTGCCGCAGCTCTGGTAATTTTTTCTATCAAGGTTAATAACACGCTAACCTTTTTTTTATCATTTGTGGGCATGTCAGGAAAGGTGTACTGTAGAAAATGAACCTTGGCATTTTTCATTACAGATACATACGCGCTATTCGCTCCTTGATAAGCCTCCTATTTCTAAACAGAGTTATATTGTGTGGTATTGCGGTAAAAACGTTCCTGTCTATTATTAGAAAGCCTTTTTATGTGTGCATTGTACCACAATGATTCTCCATGCGTTGTAACGGTGCGTAAAAGGATATATTTTTCATTATGTTCTTTAACTTTAGCAATGAAAATGCCCCAATTTGTTTCGATGCCTCGGCGATTGAATTCTACAAGAAATACACCGAGAAAATAACAAAGTTTCTCGTTGACGTCCTGAAATTCGGCTTTACTATAATTGCGTATTCGTTTGAACTTTTTATCACGACGGTTGAGATGAAAAAATGGTAGCAAATGGTCGCCTAGACCAAGCAGGCAGGGTGAGTTTGAGGCAAGATCGGGATGGGATGTTAATACTTAAACTAATTTGTTAGCAAAAGAATCAGATATTTGTGTTGGTTGTGCTACCAACTAAGGAAAAAACTGTGCGCAGTGGTCCAAAAACGTATTGCTTTTCGAGGAAGGTGATAGAAGACCATGTGAGGTCAGAAAGTTGGAATAACTTAGTAATAAATACTAGAAAAGTGGGGTGCCGAGTAACAACAAAGTTCAGCGCATCATGTAGTTCCGATGTGAACGTCAGCGAGTAATTGGATGGTTGATAACATACACATAAGACGCATTTTGTTATGACTCAGTGTCATGCATGTCCTAATGTATTCAAGGTTAGTTTGCACTGAAATTAAATTAGTTTGCACTGAAAAAGGGCGATATAGCTTTAGGTATAGCCAGCCTGACACCACCACCTGGTCCCATGATGTCATCGCATCGGTAAACAATGAACCGGGAAAAAGCATCGTACATGTCATTGTTATGAACTTTCGGTGGAAGCCATGTCTCGTTTACTGCGATAATATCAGCCTCTCACTCGCCGACAGCACAGGTAAATGATTCGAGGTAATTAGGAATGCTTTTAAAATTTGCCAGCAGAACGGATATGAGTGAACGTGATAAAGAAAGCTCACTTACCTCGTGTCATGCTATAAGGCTCCCTTCGCTCACTTCAATGTTGTTATCGTCCTGTTGGAGAGAGCAATTCCATGCGCTTTCAACAAAAAATAAGGCTTGCAGTTCTTCAATTTTGTCGAATTGTTTTTATTTTGATGACAGACGTAGCATTCATTAATAATGATCAACTTGTTATATAGCAGGCGGCATTGGGGATTGCCGCAAGCTCTTCACGAATCCTATTAATTTCTTGCGTGCTATTCGTGCGACTGGGGAAAAATCTGACACGGAAAGGTTCACGTCGGTTAGCCTTGAACGGAGTTCCAATACCTTTATTTTATTTTAAAAGGAAGAAAAAGTGATTATTATAGAGCGATCCTTCGATAGTGAAAAAGCGCCAAGACGATAGACACGCTGAAGACCTGCTTGTATAGATTCTCCGTCTAATACGTCTGACAGCGCAGCGAGTGTTTTCTCACTATCTCATTCCATTATACGCTAGCATCAGGACTGCCACGAAGATTCAAATTATTTCTTCGCGAATGGTCTTCCAGGCTCTCCAAACGAGACTGCAGTACTGCATGGGGCGATGTCAGATGGTTAGTGGCATCCTGAATTAAAAGCAGCTTAGGTTCCATAGCATTAAATATCTTAGTTTTCGATTTGAGAATTTCGAGGCGATTAAATAGATCTAATATTTTGCTTTCCAGTGGTGCTTAATTATCTTTGATGATTTTAACGTCTGTGCCAAGCTGGTTTTGACTTTTAGTTAATTTCAAGGTGCGGTCGTTGATGCTCTGGTGCATAGCTAACATAGTAACTTCAAGATCAGTAATACCGAATTTACACGGGCACTCTTAACCATGATTAAGTAAACTGCGGTTACACATAACTATAGTTAGCCACGCTCACACGGCAAGCCAAACCGTAGTTACGCCACTAACCATGGTTACCTAAACCGAGCTGGCTAACCTCCGTTTAGAGCAAACTGACAAAATGGCGGCTTCCACGGAAGGCATGGCGGAGGCAGCGTCCCAGGAATCGTCCTCCCAGAGGCGTGTGAACTGACCTGACGCAACCACAGCGGCTTTGATCACCATCTGGGAGGACCAGCTACCAGCTTTGCGGGGAAATACGCGCAATGCGCGTATATATGCTGCTATTGCAGCAGAGCTGAACGCCGGGCTACCTGCGGGTGAAGGCCCATACTCGGCCAAGCAGGTTAAGCAGAAGATGGATAACCTGAATAAGAAATACCGGTAAGTGCGACCTTTATCTTTATTGCACTGCTTTTTCAGCGCTGTTTTCATAGTGTGTCGCCACCCCACATGTGCGGCAGCATTACATTCAGCAACTTGCAATTCCCTTTCGCCGTCGGCGCGTATTGTTTACCTCGCGAGCGTCCGAGGCCTCGCCGCAGGAGCAGCGTATGTTGCAGGCAAAACGCAGTGCGAGCTCGTTCTTTTTTTTTTTTTTGCCTTCGTTTGCTTCTGCGTCATATTGTTTACCTCATGAGCGTCCGATGCCTCGCGGAAGGAGGAGCGTACGTTGCACGAAAATTCAGCGCGAGCTCGTTCGCTTTCTTTTTTTTTTTTTATACGTTTCGTTCGTGTCCGCGTGCATGCGCCGCTCTACATGCAGGCTTCGTCTTTCTCAATTTATCGCTATGGAGTGCTTCTGGCTTTAAGCAAATTTCTCGATTGATTTTTCATATAAGACTGTTCGCGACCTCGTTGGCCTACTGCGCAGATATTGCTAGAACGCTATCAGCTGAATCAACCACTAGCAAAGCTCCAACTGGTAGAGTAAAGTCACATTTTTACCAGTACCTGCCAAGTTATGTAGTATTAGTCAAAGTCCCAGTGTTCACAGAGAAGCTTGATGGCTTCAAGATAATTGCTCAGATCAAGTGTAGATATATTTTCTATAAGAGCACATTTAATGTTCAAATCATTTCCATCTTTCCAGGCAGCTGAGACGAGCCGGAACATCAACTGGTTCACCTGGTGTCTCGTGGCTGTTTTACTGGCAGCTTCACAGTTTCCTCGGTAGCCTCCCCATCAATGATGATGGGCGGGTCGAGGAAAATTTGGAGGTGATTTGTAACTTCTAACATTACCATTATTAGACAACTCAATCACGGCATTATTCCTTCACTACTGATTTTTTAAATATACAGAATACAGTGTACAGAACACCGTACAAGGGATGCCAGCTGCAAATATTAGAGAACACTTGTAGAGTCATGGGTTGTAAAAGTACAACCACAGTGCCATACTATAGTTCTCATTTCTCTATCTACTTTTTGTAATTGGTATGGCCCGCTGTTAAGGTTGTATATTACAAACAGCACACTCAGTGTCTCACTCATTTTAAACATACTATTCATTACTGTTTTTGAATTATCAGCTTACGAGACTGTATTGTTGAGTTTTTCACTAATATAGCTGTGCAGTTATGTGCAGATGAGTTTTCGAACTGTACCTTTTTTGTTTTGGCCGGCATAGTCCAGGGCAGCTGATGATTGCTTGCCATTAAGTCAACTAACCCCCTGTGAAGATAACGAATGCTATATGCTATACTTGGTCATATGCAGCTGCCAGTCACCACTGAGGCACCAGAAAATGCCGAGGTGCTCGCGACAGGGGAAGATTGGCCCCTCGGAGACACTCCGGACCCCCAAGTCTTCGCTGGAACACCACACACTAGCAGCAGTACTGTTGCAGTGCTTGGTGTACTACCCAGAGGAAGTGGTACCGCAAGCAGCAGCCAAACCAATATTGGCAGCTACAGAAGAGGTGGTGAGAGGAGCAGAAGGAAGCGGGAGACTTCATCAGCAGTGCAGCAGCTGCTTGCTCTGCACAAAGATGATTCTGCAAAAGCAGAAAAAGCAGAAAAAAGAGCCCATAAACTGAGAAAAAAAATGGTACGCCTCACCCAAGAGGGTAACGATATTAATGCCAGCATGGTTCTGCTGTTGGATAAGTACCTAACGTCTAAAGAAAATAAAGAAAACTGACCAAATGAATAAAGATGAATCATGAACTCCCATTTTTTGTTGGTTTGCGGTGCATGATATATGTGATGAGGTCAATGACATTTTCCAGATGCAAATTCTAACCACTAAGCATACATATGCACTACAAGAGTAGCGAGTGAATAAGGAGTGGGTGCATGTAACCAATAACATCACTGTAGCTTTCAAAGAACTCTGGTGATCAATTCATCAGTACACCTTCGGTAGTATTGAAAAAGGAAATGGATTTTCTGGGTTTACCGGCAGAAAGATAAAAAAAGTTAGCTGCAGGGATGAAGTGAAGAAGGTGCATGGGTCTTGAATGATATAGTTGTCGGTTCAGCATAGTCCTCTGTGTTTCTTGTGTGTCATTTGCTCTGCTGATTTTTCTATCATGTATGACCAACGAACTCAACCTTCCACCGTATGATTGTTTTTAGACCATTTAAAGTAGAGAAAACAGCAAAATACAAGCAAGAGAACACTTGTACAGTCATGGGTTGTAATATCATTAACCTTTTGAGAAATTACTTTTGTAACTATGCTCAAGTAGTTCAAATAGGCTACTACTCCAGCTCAGAAGTGCTTACCAATTCATCCTTCAGTCTGTGACACAATATACACGGCAAGAAAAGATTTTGGTTGGCAGTGCTTGAAGAAAACTATTACAGTCCAAGAACAAAGAGAGCATATTTGCTGCATACATTAAGCAGAAGTTGTACAGTCTCGTAATTTTGTATTTCTTTCTCAAGCAGGCTGGCCTAGCTGGTGAATGTCCAGCAATTCAAAGATTCCTCCTTTTATTTCCCTTTCACATCTTTTCGTGACGCATGTCCTATCACGAAAAGGTGCACGTCTTAAAAGGCGTAACGGTACCTGCACCCTTTTCTACAGATTTAGAGTACTGCTTAGTAATATATAACACGGCAACCCATTTATCTGTCACAAACTTTCCTACCCAATAGTGTTTCCCTTCTGAAACTATGTGTTTTTCTACAGGTGGAATAAAAGACGAGTTCACAGTTCAGCATTTTGTTTCATCCAGGAGGAGCGATCTGGAGAGATGAAAGTTCCAGAGCGTTCTCCGTAACACGTGCTGGGGCCACCTTGTCTTTTTCGATATGCAGCTGACACTGACAACGCGCGTCGCTACAGATTAAAACTTTTAATCTTAGAGTATTCTCCCACATGCCTCACCACAGAAAAGCAGTAGCCTGTGCACTGATTAATATCTGCTACATGGCTTTCATTTGTTTTCCAGCCCAATGGGCTTCCTTTACGGCAAGTGTGTGTTGAAGCTGAGATTAGGGAGTTTAAAAATGGCAAATTAGTTTTGTCATAAAATCATGCAGGTGTAATGTATGTTGCTTGCTGGTGGTTCATTGCAAACATATTTATTACATCACGCTTCCTTCAAAGTACTGTTTGCAGCAAAAGCCAATTAAGAAGCCAAGAATGTTGATACAGTGGACGAGATTTACTGCAGTTTAGTTAGGACCCGTGCTCTGGATTTACAGATTGCAGAAGCATACGAGAGGTATTGTTATGGAACAATAATTATGCGCATGTTGTGTAAGTCAACAAAAAACAAAAATTGAACTTGAAGGAAACTACTGAGCTTCTACTGGAATAAATTTGAGCAAACCATGTCATGATGATGCTAGAACCATTCCCCAAATGCCAGGTAACAGCAAGGAGTATACAGTTGTGTACTGATAATAATGGCTCTTCATTAGGAGAATCATTCACAACAATAAATTGTGGCAAGTAACACAAAAATAAAACAATCTCCTTAAACAGTACACAATGATAGAACTTTCCCACTGCATTTTACTGGAGGCCGGACTAAAAATACAAGACTAAAAACATATGGCTGAAGACATTCAAGTTGTTACAAGGATCAATTACTGTAGCATGTTTGCAAGGTGTCCCAGATAGTATCTCCGTGCCCTGCTGCACAACACACTCCACTCCATCGTCATAGGCTGCACTGTCAAATTTACTACCACAATTGACGGAGGAAAGAGGGAGCCATCACGGCAACTCCAGGAAAGGGCAAAACAGCTGGCTAAAAATAAGGCTCCAGAGGAGTGCAAACAGTTTCTCACGTGGCGCCTCAGATTTGAAAAAAAAGGCAGTACAAGATTGGCAACATAATTCTCCACAGAACGGTAGTTGTGAACAGAATAAATCATAGTCTCGTCCAGTTTTAAGGCGTACAATTGACGGCCTATGCCAACAATGTCACCATCTGAATATGCACATGCATTGTCACCATCTGTGTGCAAGCAGTGCACCACCCATCGAAACATCACGTGGCTATAGGAAGCTTTAGGTCCATTTGAAGAAAAACTGTTTGCCGCAGGCACGCATTGTCTGATGTCTAAAATGAAACACAACACAATCACAGAGACACCAACAGAAAGATGTTAATGGCAGCTCAGCACAAGAGACAAGGAGTTGAAATGGCCAAATGAAGGGTGCAGTGGCAGAATGGCTGTAGCATCCGAAACTCGAGTCGTTAAAGGAACTCTTAAATGGCATCAGCTATATCTGCAATGCATCAGATCTGCTGTAATGTGAGGAAAGCAATCTCGAGCAGACATCCTTGTGCGCCGACCTGCAGCCACCACCTTCCTCTCATCCTCAATATAAACAGAGCAGACCCCTGCAGATCTGTCTAGCTGCTACGCAGCAGAACTGCCTATGTATTCATCTTGAGCACATCTATGCAGCACGGAACAAAACTAAACCTCAACTAGCCTAAGCTTTTGCAACTGCTAGTTCATCGAGCCATACGGTAGCAAACAAGGCAAACATAGACTCGGGAGTGTACCGTCAAAAAAAATAAAGCCAGAATCAAACAGCGTTTTTAGACATCCAAAGCATACTTTGAAAGGCTCAATTCCAGCCTGGCATAACTGCTGGTGTGTCAGTGTGTAAGAATGGTTTTGCCCAATGCAGCATATCTGCTCCAACCTATAATAATAAAGGTGACATATGAAAAACGTGGCAGAAGGCGAACAATAATATACCAGAAAAGACATGCCAAGGATTAGGTAACGTTAAAAGAAGGTCATTATGCAACTGTCCAACCAAGTACAAACTGAACATTGATGAAAAGTGTGAAAAAAAGAGGGCCGCAGGTTGTACAAAGCCAGTGCCTCAGATAATTGCCTTGGAAGGAACAGAATATTCATGAGAAGCCCACCTGTGATAACAAAATATGAAGAATTGAACCAGAGTCCAAGAAATGTGGAAATGCTAATGTTGGAGAAAAGCAAACAATAAAACAAATTCAGTGATGCTACAGCAGATATCTTGCGTTAAAGTGCATTCAGAAGAAGACTGTATTCACGCTAAGCACATTTGTGTGACCCATAATGAAATATATATTAGTTTACCCAGCTAAAATATTTGCAGTTCATTCAGCCATCCAGTTGTAGATAGGCATAAAACAAACTACACAACTTTTTCAGCATATCAGGAGGTGCCATAACGGAGCATGCACACTTGCGCAAACCATTCTGGTTTGGGGGGTTGCATGTGGCACTATGATTCGACCTTAGCCGTAGAAAGCCCAACTAGAAAGAAGCACAGTATCAGGTGACGTTGTTTGTGGTAGTGGTGCTGTGTTGTTAGCCTCGCCCATTCACCACAACTGTAATAATCCGGAGTCGACTGCTCACAGCATACTTATGTCAAATGTTTCAGTTGACTGCAAGGTGCTTTGCCAGGGCATTCCTTACAGCTATTCCTGACGGCTTTGCTTGGGTACTCGTGCATACCGGCTGCGGGCGCCTTTCGTCTGCGCTTTGCACCGCACCCAGCCAAACTGCATCACACTGATTCATTATTGATATAAACAGCGCGAACACGAAAACAAGGGACAAGAAACAAGAAAGCCACAGTACATGCGCTGACTCACAACTAAGCCTAAGCCGTTTACTGCAAGGTCCAGAAAAACAAACATGAAGAAAACGAAACAGTCACGTGAAAAACCCCTGGGTTCACCTGCTGCATAAAAATTACTTTAAAAAATCACTTTAAAAAGACACCTCTTTGCTTGAAAGAGCAAGAGACGTCTTGCTGACACACTTATTGTCCGTTGAAATAGCAAAACGTCTCTTGCTCTTTCAAGCAAAGAGGTGTCTTTTTTAAGTGATTTTTTAAAGTAATTTTTATGCAGCAGGTGAACCCAGGGGTTTTTCACGTGACTGTTTCGTTTTCTTCATGTTTGTTTTTCTGGGCCTTGCAGTAAACGGCTTAGGCTTAGTTGTGAGTCAGCGCATGTACTGTGGCTTTCTTGTTTCTTGTCCCTTGTTTTCGTGTTCGCGCTGTTTATATCAATAATGAATAAGTACCAACTCGCCCAACAAAGTATCTTGGTAATGCATCACACTGATCACTCAGCTGCTCACAAATATTTTGCAGCACACAAGCAGCACGGATCACATTTTTCACGTTGTGAATATCGTACTCAAGACCCTTCAGCAAGATTCTGAAGCGTGCCTTCACACGTCCAAAAGCGTTTTCCACCACACGCCTGGCACTTGACAGATGGTAGTTGAAGGTCTGTTCAGGCGACCCAGCTGAGCCAGGAAAGGGGTACGGCTTCATTATGTGGCCCTGCAGGGGGAACGCTTGGTCAGCGAGGAGCACTGGGCCTACTTGTACTCCCTCAATTACCTTTGTTTCTAACTAAAACAAATCACTGGCTAAAATACGTGGAAGTCGTGATGTCTGAAATACTGCAGAGTCATTATTCCTTCCAGAACTCCCACAGTTGGTGTAAAGAAACTTATAACTGTGATCCACCACAGCGAGTAAGATGGTGCTATACCAACCCTTGTAGTTATAGTAATCAGTGGCCTCATCTTTTGGAGGGCACACCTCAATGTGGCAGCCATCCAGAGCACCAACACATTGAGGGAATCCACAAATTGCAGCGAACCGGCGCATATGTTCTTGCAATTCGTGTAACTTCGGAAAGGCAACAAATTGCGGCTCCAGGTTCTGCACAATCACAGCACAGAATTCTCTGAAAATGATGTTGACAGAGGCAGGGCTCACGCCAAAAAGGTTTGCGACAGTCTGCTCTTCAGCTGACGTTGAGAGGCGGTAAAGGCCAATCGCCACGCGTTTTTCCAGAGGTATAGCCTTTCGCATGTTCGTGTCTTGCCGCCGCATTCCCTCACAAACGCCCACAATGTACTGAAATGTGGAGCGGTTAAGCCGAAAATTTTCGCGGAAACCGCTATCTGGAAGATGCGGCAGCGTCGTCTCATACCACGAGTTTGGGCGCGGATACATCCATAAAGCTCGCTCCAGCGTGATTTGTAGCATTGCCGCCAACAAAACGCGTTTGGATCGCCTTCGATGACGCCTGCTCTTTGCTTCCAGCATGCCGATGTCGGCGCTAAGAGCAAGCTGCTGCAAGCGGAGGCGTTGAAGAGCTGCCTGATGCGCTGCAAAGACAGCCCAAAATTCAAAGTCGGCGTCATCCCCAACGTCCGCCACAGGTCTGCTTAAAGCCATCGCAGCGCTAGACTCAGTGAAAAGTACGGGACAAGATACCGCACATCCAGGCCACAAAAAAGCAATCAGGCGCCGCACTTGACCACACTGCAAACTGTAACCGCACTAACGAGGTACACGCGTTGCGACTGCAGTAAAGAGGCACAAAGAATAGCGATACCAGCGTGAGTACGATCACAATAGTCCGGTGGAATCTGCGGCTAGAATCGGCAGCGCTCCCAGGAAAGTAGTGGCTACAGCTACAAGTGGCTATTTCTACGGCTCTAAAGCCAACTGCAACCATTGTTTGAAGACTGCTTTTTTTGCGTTTCGCTAATGTTTGCCTCATGCGCAAGCAAAACTTAGCCCCGCAGGTGGAAGTGCGATAAACAACCCTTTTTTCTTTTATTTATGCTTTTTAAAGCAACCTTGTTTAATGATACATTACTGTAGGTGCAATCACAAATTAATAAGGGCAGTGATCACATGATGGCCTCCGTCGCACTAACCGACAAGCCCAAACCGCGTGTAAGCGCGGGCAACTACAGTTTGCGCTAACCATGGTTAAGCCCTATAAACCGTAGTTACGCTAACCGTGGTTAAGTCTGCCCGTGTAAAGAGGGTATAAGCCTCGCAATTCCACTTTGAACTGTCGGAGCGCAGCTTGGATGGGTCAGGGTTGATTTTAATATCGCCAGAGCAAAGAAGCAGTGCATGGGCCACGCTAACACATTCATTGAAGGTGACGAGCAGCACCCGCGGACACGCGATCAGTAGTAGAAACCTATTGTTGGATTTCTTGGCATGCAGGGAATGACCTCTACTAACATGCGGATTCCAAGAGAAGGAAAGCGCAGCGGGGGGCGGCAGAAAGTTAGGTGGGCGGATGAGGTTAAGGAGTTCGCATGGGTGAAGTGGATGCAGCTAGCGCAGGACCGGGCTATTTGGAGGAGTAGGGAAAAAGCCTTCGGCCTGCAGTGGGTATAGTCCAGCTGCTGCTGCTGCTGCTGCTGCTGCTGATGATGATGATGATGATGATGATGATGATCAAGAACCTGCGGACCATGCAGCAGAGTTGCGTTGGCCATGGTGTCATTATTGCTGCTGATAGGTCCACTGAACGCACCGTCGAGATATGGCCTATATACATAGGCAGCCCACCTAACTGCAGTCCTAGATCCGATCAAAGCGTGTATGGAAGGGATAACAGCATCGGTGGCAGCAGGTCCTTAGAACAGTGCGCATGAAGGCTAAGATTCTTCTTTTTCTAGAGACGGAGCAAAATCAGTTTGGCGTTTAGCATAGTTAAGCCCCGCATGAAGGACGTTGTCAAGGCCATTGAAACCCGTCGAGCATAAAGTAGAGTTGTGTTAGCCATAATGCCGCTATGACTGCTCCCGTGTCCACTGGATACGTGATATGTGAGCGGATACGTGAGCGGCACCTTCGCGTGTGCCTCCAAAGGTATCTATGTGCAGCTGAGAACGAAAAGACGGCTGTCCGAGTTGTTCACTGAAGTGAACTTCATGAAGGACGCGTTGGCTTTTGCTTCGTTTTGACTCGACGTCAAAGTTCGATTGATAATGAAAAGACCACCTGCGTGAGTTGTTCCCTGAAATAGCCATCGCTTTTGCGTTCCGCTCTGCCTAGACGCCGTTGTGTGCGTATCGATACAAGTTCTTGTGCTTGCTTTGTCGAGGCCCCGACCTGCAGAATATTTATGCTTTGACCTGCCATACCTCAAGGATATGCTTGAAATCGAGTTTATGTCCGTCTGGGCGGAAAATGTCATGGTGTTTTTGCGTTAAGTCTTTATAGGCAGAAAATGTCACCTTGAGTGCTTTTGCGTCATGCGTCTTAATGTCGTCATACCGGCAGTCAAGAGCGCTTTAGTGCGCTGCCGATAGCTCCGCCCCGCAGCCGCTCTGCCGGCCGAAGCCGCGTATTTTTGTCCGCGCGTGTACCCACGGTAAACTTCCTCGATCACAGCACACGCAATGTGCTGGTCTTCTCACTCGTCTGCACTGATGTTTGTCGTTGCTTGTGGCGATAGTGCTCCGGCATTTTTTTTTTTTAGAGACTCTCACGAGTAATTGTCATTTTTTTTCCGTGCATAAATGTCGCATCTGCAGCCATTCCCAGTCTTCTTGCCTGACCGGATAACTGGGTGCACGTACTTGCTAGGACTTATGATTTTAATTGAGTGCTTTTTGTAAAGGCCAAGGCCCCCGGGAGAAAACTTTTCTTACTGTGCTCGTTACCCCAACTGCACGCTTTTTGTCGTGCCGAACGTATTGAAGCATGTTCTTGTGACTTTCGAGCAAAAATTGACATGCACACGGTTGGTTAAAAATTGAATGAACTTTTCACTTACCATAGATTGAAGTTAAATGCTTCCTGTGGCAACTTGGTTTCGCGAATTACGATTCATTGTATAGAGTGAAAATGATGAATGTCTTGCTTTTCTCAAACAAAATTTGCATGCTTACGGCCGTGCCCATTCTTCACGCGTTTCCCTTTTCCGTGTGGACTCATTGTGTATGGGCGTTAGACACAGCTTATTGGCTTTGAAAAAAAAAGTCTACCCTCCCGGGCATACAACTGGGGAAAGCGCTTTAGCTATGAAACAGTTGCTACGCCTTACCGAGCGAAAATTAGGAAGCACTTCATACATTTGTTACCTCTTGCCTCTGGTACATTTCCACATGAAGCAACCATCATATTTTCTATAAGGAATGCGTGAGAAAGTTGTAAAGGCCGAAGCGTACTGGCTAAACTTTTCGTCACACCTTGTCATGTTTTCATGTGCTTTCAACCTCTGTCTTCCGTTTTTGTATTCTCATTATTTTATTCTTGTGTTATGAATTCTGCACCTTATAAAACGCTTGGAATGGTTTAAAAGTGTGCTTCTGTCCCCAGAAAGGTTATGCTGAGCACAGACCTGTAGCTATTCGGTGCAGTAATTTTTGTTTTACAACGCTTTTTCGGGAAGCCTGTTAAAATAAAATCGCTTTTTAGATAGTTTCTAGGTTTGTTAAGCTAGTTCCTCTCTTCCTGGTATCGTTTTGGAAGGGAAAACCAAGCGCACCGCAAAGAACACAGGGAACGAAAAAAACGACAGGACAAGCGATATGTATACCATGTAGCCCAGATGCAGGTTTTGGTATGGTTTGTCTAACTTTTACAGCCGTGCAGTACAGACGGTAGAGGCAGATCAAAGGTTAATAGTAGTGATTTTAACGGCAGCGATTGCCACTGCTGTTAAGTTCGATCAAATATAGCAATTACGAAGCGTAAACTGCCGCAATGGGTCTCGTTTCTTCTCCGATGGATACGGCTTAACGCTGCGCGTGGCTATGAAGTCGTCTGTATCTATGACACTATCATGTCGCAAAGCCGGCCTCCAGAAGGATATTAAGGCAGCGATGCAGCACGCTTTTCTTTTGACGCTATCCCCCTAGTCTGTACAGCACTACATCCTAAACATGAAGGTAGAATATTCCAAGTTGATATATCACACTTTCTAAAGGTACTTTTGTGCTTTCAAAGTTCCAGAAAATAGCACAGTTCCACCTATATTTTACGAACAGAGCGAGAACGCCAAGCGTAAAGCGTATCAGAACGCTGCCTTCACCTTTTTCGGGAAGTCGTTGGAGCGAGATCATGGCGCTGTGCACATACACGACGCCGCTATCATGCACAGCGTATCATCTTACTTGCCAGAAACGAACCGTAGCACATGGCGGTGGTGCGCACTCCGTAAGGGCGAAATTGAATCGAACCTAAGAGCATTGGTAAAGGCCGCAGTGAAAATTTCTCATATAAACCACAAATGGGCGTTTTTTCTTTTTGTTTTGATTTTGCAGTGAGCAACTTTTTTCTTTACCAACCATAAGTTCTTCGTATATTTAGGATGAAAACCTACTTTATATAAGCCGCCGCTGCTTGCGGTACGATACTACGAATGTTAGCAAAAGGTAGCGGAAAGCATAGTTTCTTCACAATTAAGTTTCCTTTCCCTCGTTATTGCCTATGTGCGAGTACGGCCAGACCTAAATGAATGATGTCGTGACGCTGGGGCGAAGTCGACCCGGCCTTCACTTGGTAGCGTGCAGAGACTCGGGGTTGAAGAAGGACTGAATCTTCGAAGTTGGTAAAATATATACAAGCAGGTTTAATGGCACTTTGAGAAAACTTATTTACATGATTATTTACATGAAAAAGAAGGGTACATCAGCAAAATGGCAAGCGTTAAAAGTTCATAGCGAGAAGCGACTGGATGAGCCGTTTACCCAGGGCTCAGAGCCTCATTTCGTGCTCTGTAATGTCCTTAAAACCCCCTATGTCCAGCCCCTCTCTGAAGATGCTGACCAACCAGTTCCAGGGCACGCCCCCTCAGATATCGGCATCCAATCAAATACATCACTGCACTGATGGTCTGATGCACTGACTGGTCCGGCATTGTTTCGTTGGGCGTGATCACTTGTTGGCGGGAAGAGCTTGGGAACGGCGAGGAGGTACATTTCTATTCTTCAGCAAAGATCCGGTATGCTGGTTCCGGTAAGTGGATTTCCTTCTCAGAAACCCAAGTGCACGTGCGCGCCACATACTGCTCCCAGCATTGTCCCTTTCCAGCAATTGCAAATCTTTCCTGCATTTCCGGGAAATCCTCTAATGGCTGTAATCACCTTGCTCCTTTCTTGTCCTGTACGTCAGCGGGCGTGTCACTCTGTCGTCTCCTTTGGACAGTAGGCACTCCTCACTGGACGATAGCGCTTCTCGACGGGAAGGGTGAACAATTGAACGAAAGCACTTCCGGCTATTTCCCGCAGGGGGACATTTCTTAGTATTTTTCTAGACGATCCCTTGACAGGGCCAATTTGGCATTTGCAGGGTCTCAACAAAGCAAAACAGGCTTACACAAAAGGATTCATGGAAACAGGCTCACTTAGCGCCATTGTACCAACAGCCCATATCCACAGCACTTATCCATGCCCACAGGCGAACAATAGAGCGCGCAAGTGCGGATGATGCACGGTCATAACAATGAGGAGGACTTCTTTTCTGCATCTTTGCTTGTGGAGAGATCAATTTCATTAGCCTCACTTTTCAATTTTTTTGTTATTTGAAACGGTAACAAATGTCGCCAGTAAGTATTTTGGCGACGCTTAAATTTTGTGCCAAGGGGCAATGCGTGCTCGGTAATTTTTTCTCCAGCGACATGAAAGTCGCCACTCATTGATAAGTCTGTATATTTTATCATAGAAAGTTTGGAAAAAATAAGATCTTTGGTTTTATATTTTTCAGAAGTGCTACGGGGGTCGTGCATAGACTTCCTGAAAGCGCTCTGCTTCAAATAGTTAAAAATAACACTTTCTAGGCACGTATTCTTGTCAAAACAAACCTGCAGCTTTGTATCACAGGCTTCTTGTGCAAGTAGAAAGAACCTATAAAGTCCAAATATAAAAAACCGCCGCAAACATTGAATAGGAAGGCCGGAACGCTACCCTCCGTGTACGCGGATGGACTTCGCCACGTGTTGGGAAAGGGAAGCGAAGGTCGCTGCCTGCTACTGCGAACTAGCACTCCAGTCACCCCTGAGGAAGGGACTGAGCTGGTCCCGAAACATCGCGTTATAATAAATGATTTTGGTTGATGCTGGCGTTTTGTCAACTTTTGTTTCAAAAACCAACCAGACGGATTTCTGCCGAAGGTGTTCTCGTTCAACTCGTTTTCCTCACTAGACTTAGGGTAATCTCTTATGCTTTATGTGAGCTATTTTTCTTTACACTTTTTCTGATGTATTACTTCATGTAAGCTATGCCAAAAACTTCGTATTTAAATAATTGCCAAGTTGCAAATAATAGGATAATCAGCTTGAAGCAAGATTCACTGGTTTCTTAAAGGTCTCCCGCTTGTCATATGAAGCATTAATCGTACACTGCGCTGACATTCGCAATGGATACATTCTCTATATCCGCACAATGACCATAGAATGGTCAGGGAAAGAAAGATGCTTGACTGTGCTGAAACGCCTCGTTTCATGAAATTTGCAGACATGAAAATCTGATGAAGACATGAAATTAAGGCTCCAATGTATGTGAAGGTGGATGACAATCCGGCGTCATTTCTCCATTTTCAGTAATGGCTCACAAATTATAGAGCCTTTAATAGCCTTATTTGCATAAGCCCTGTACGGACATGTAGGTTACACGTTAATCTTACCCATGAATACCGCATAGCGATTGTAGTCTACAACAGTAGAACTGTCTAGAACATGCACTTAATAAATATCATGTAGGCAATCATATTCAATCAATGTTTGTACTCCCACCCCTTATGTAATACCCCCAATGTGGGGTCTTTAAGGTAATAAAGTGAAGTGAAGTGAAACCTCCTCACTTAGCTTGATTATTGGAAGCATAATCTTTCTTGAACCTTCACGATTTTCGAGGCAGCCGGAAGTCACACCATATAAGGTCCTCTTCTGCGTCAACCTCGCAAGTAGTTTTCATAAAGTAAGAACAGGGCAACTCTCCTTACCAAACAGAAAGCAACCTGCCAGAAGACCCATCGAGTGTAACAGACAAACATTGTAATATGTGAACAAGGGCTGGAAGGTTACATCTGTGTCCATTTCAATTCCTCTCCCACTCTTCTGAACAAAAACAGTGTCTAGCCGACTGGCCGACACTGCCAAAAACCATCACTAAGCCATACAAAGATGTGCAGTCAAAACAATCGTGTGTAGCGAAATGTGTGACGCCTTATCGAACGCAAGATTATCTTCCATCGTCATTTTCTTTCTGTATAGTGCACATTTTCCCTACGAATTCGCTATTTACACGTCATAGTACAACGCGTTATCCTTTTCATTGAATTATTGTCTTTCGTAGTTCTGCAGTGATGGGTTACCCGAGGTTCCAGACGGGTTTCGTTTGGTGTTTTAAAGTCCCAAAGCGACTAAGGCTATGAGAGACTCCATAGTGGAGGATTCCGGAAATTTTGACCTCCTGGGCTTCTGCGACGTGCACGGAAATCGCACAGCACACGGATGCCTAACTTTTCGCCTCCACAGAGAAGCGGCCTCCGAGGCCATGATTCGATCCCGCATCATTGGGTGCAGTAGTCGAGCGCCCTAATAACTGCACTCCCCCCCGCCCCCCTTCCCCCCGTCTGGACCCAGACAGTCTCTAATATCATTAATATTCGAAAAAGGTCATAGTTCTATAGCCATGGAGGAAGGAAAAAACTAGGAGGGAGCGCGTCGCAATGCCCTTGAAGCCTAATCAAAAAATAAAAGGGAGCGAGTCGGTCTCCACGTGATTAGACCACGTAATAGCGTGCGCTGACATCAACCCCCGCTGTGAATCGCGCATGCTCGAATCGGCGCCGCGCGGAATTTGCTGTGCGCGCAGCACCGTGGAATCGGTGCAATAACCCATGCTGGTCACAGCAGACAGCCACGCGCCGTGCCAAGGCAGACGCGCGCATTAAAACATAGCAGCATCAAAACATAGGGATAGACTGGAAGAGAGAAAAAACAGGGGAGGGAACGGCTTCCTCGGCGCTTGGCTTGCGAAAGTTGGCCGCGTGACGTCACGCTCCCTCCTGGTTTTTCCTTCCTCCACGACTATAGACTACTTGTGTCCTTGCTTCCTCCATTCGTTGGCTGATTGCCCGAAGGACGCCGCCTCCTGTCAGCGGTTCTGGCGCGTCCAGTATGAGGCACGCAACCAAGGCGCTGTACATGGCGCACTATCTACACGGTACCTTTCATAGTACTGCTAAGCCGTCACTCTTCTTTGCTGAAAGGTGGCGTGTATTCAGAAAACTACCCATTAGCAGTATGCGAGATTCGATTCACTCTAAATGAAAAGACCACCTGCGTGAGTTGTTCACTGAAATGGACATCTTGAACGGTGTGTTGGCTTTTGCGTTTGGCTCTGACTGGTCGCCGTTGTGTGTGTGCCTGAACATGACAGCATAGAGGAAAAGATTGGTAAAGAGGGACACTCCCATAGGGTCTAACGTGGCCTCCGAAATCACCTCCGCGCGCACGTTTCTCTCCGGCCGTTCCAATCGGCCGAAGAGAGCGTAAGTTGGAAAAGGGGCTCGCCACCTATGCATCAAGTGTTCCGCCGCAGCTTGGCGCAAAATATAAAACACGAGTTTTCTCACCTTTCGCTCGTACCACAGTCGAGCTGCCAGCTTAAAAATGCCACGGGCAAGACGGCAGCCAACAATTTCGCTATCTTTAAAGTACTAATAATATAAGGCCCAGATGCGCAAAGTTAGGCAGCGACTACCCGAAACTGCATGCCTGCCCGAAGCATGCATGCGTGCTCTGGCGCTCTCTGCTGCGGTTCCGCGTCTTCTTTTTTTTTTTTTTGTCAGTGTGTATATACAGGCCGTACATTTGCGAGTTCATTAACTCACTAAATACAGTATTTACAATTGCGGCGACTTACATATATAAACATCCATCGCACGGATGCAATTCTCTAAACGGTTCCGCCACAGCCACATCATCATCAGCATGATTATACCCACTGCAGGGCGAAGGCCTCTCCCATATTTCTCCACTTAACCCGGTTCTGTGCTAGCTGTATCCACTTCACCCCTGCGAACTTCTTAATCTCATCCGCCCACCTAACTTTCTGCCGCCCCCTGCTACGCTTTCCTTCCCTTGGAATCCAGTTTGTTACCCCCAGCGACCATCGGTTATCCTCTCTTCGCACTACATGTCCTGCCCATGTCCATTTCTTCTTAATTTCTACTAGAATGTCGGTAACTTGAGTTATTTCTCTGACCACTCTGCACGCTTTCTATCTCTTAATGTTACCCCTACCATTTTTCGTTCCATAGCCCTCTGGATTGTCCTCAACTTAAGTAGAACTCTCTTGGATAGCCTCCACGTTTCAGCCCCATAGGTGAGTACAGGCAAGATGCAACTGTTGTATACTTTCCTCTTGAGCGATACCGGTAAGCTGCTAGTCATAATCTGCGAGTGCTTGCCAAATGCGCTCCATCCCAATCTTATTCTTCTTGTTATTTCCTTTTCATGGTCCGGATCTGCGGTTGCTACCTGTCCTAAGTAGACATATTCGCCGACTACTTCCAGTATTTAGCTACCTAATGTAAACTGCTGTTCCTTCCCGAGGCTGTTGAACATTACCTTAGTCTTCTGCATGTTGATCTTCAAGCCTACCTTTCTACTTTTCCTGTCTAGGTCATCAATCATTATTTGCAGTTCATCCCCCGAGTTGCTTAACAAGGCAATGTCATCAGCAAATCGCAGATTAATGAGGCATTCTCCATCTACGCTTATCCCTAACTACTCCCATTCCAAGTCTCTGAATACTTCCTCTAAACAAGCTGTGAATAGTACTGGGGAGATTTTGTCTCCTTGCCTAACACCTTTCTTTATGGGAATTTTGTTACTTTCTTTATGCAGAACTATGGTTGCTGTGCAGCCACTATATATATCTTCTAGCACTTTCACGTACGGCTCGTCTACACCCTGATTTCGCAATGCCGGCATCACCACCGAGGTTTCAACTGAGTCAAATGCTTTTTCGTAATCAATGAATGCTATGTATAAGGGCCGGTTATATTCCGAGCATTTTTCTATCACCTGATTGATGGTATGGATATGATCGATAGTAGTGTACCGTTTCCGAAACCCTGCTTCCGAAACCACAGCCACATGATTATTGCTTACTTAGATGCGTGTCACGATAGCTATTTTTTTTCTCGCACGGTTTTAAAGCAACCTTGGAAGATCGTAAGCGCGCAAGTTCGATAGAGTTGTTACGGAAAACAATTTACATGTGTTTTTACAATATGCCTTAATTATGGCAAGCTTGCGTGATAAAAAAAAAGTTCGATAAAGATGAAGGGTAATCGGGGCACGTTCAGGCACCTCTGCCGTCATATGAGTATATGCAAAGTTTTCGGAAGTGATCCCGATAAAAACGGATCAGCTTATACGGTCGAAAGTGCGGAGAAGCTATTACCTCGTTTGTAAACTACGCGGCCCGCCATAGCATATATGTGCGCAATTATTACGCGAGTTTCAGCTTATTTCTTGTTTTCAGTTGTTTGCATATGTTACAGACTGGGTGCAGTGCTTTATTTTTTATTTTTACTCCTATGCCTATACACACAGAGGGCCAAGCCGAGCAAATGAAATAATTAAAACGAATTATGATTAGACTATAAAATGGCACTATCATACACGCCTGCCACACTAGTCAGCAATTTTTCATTAACTTTCAATGATATGCGAAACTTATCAGAACATTTTTGGCATTAAACATCCGCTGGTTGTAATGATACTAGCCACTTTCTGAACAAAATGGCGAGGCAAACAGTGTGAGCAATTTAAAAAAGACGTACATATTTCTTTATCTACAAAACTCATGAGGTGGACAAAGAGAAAAACAATATGGACAAGCACAATCAAGAAGTACACGCAAATATTTCGTTATTTACAAAGTTCAATCACCACATATGATGACTACTTGCGTAGTTTTCTATTCGCAAAGATAAAACTCGCCAGACTAAACACGCAGCTCCTATCTTGCTCAGCAGGTTTTTGTTTTTTTTCCGGTAAGCTCCTTGATCAATTACTATTTTTCCTGCGTTGGTTATCAATCAGTCAATCAATCAAAGTATTTTATTTTTCCAGAAAACAAGATGGATGGTCTCCTGGGCTTTTAATCTCCTCAGGAAGCTTGACTAAGGCAGTAGCATACAAAAAAAAAAAAAAAACACAGCAGCAGGATATAGCACCAACAATCGTTATATAGTTGGTTGATGAACAGTCGAAAACATGACATTTACATTGGACATAAAAAGAACGACAAAAATCAAACAATTTACTAATTACACCCTAAAACTGTAAACACAAGTGCACAAATACAACCACAAATACAGTGCAAAACACGAAATTCACATCCGGGATGACAAAAGAAAAAGAAAGTAGTGAAACAAATTCATTAGCTTCAACTTAAAAAATGAGTTGTTCGATCTAAAAAAATAACTAAACAAAAAAATCAAAACAGTAAACAGGAATTTCATTGCTCTAAAAACAAAGACCTGAGCTATTTTCGATTGGGGATTACTATGTGCAGAAATTTGTTCAGTATTGCTGGTAGATTGTGAGCCAAAGATTGGAGCTTGTAAAATGTACGGAATCTTGGAATTTCCCATATATCCAGATTTCTGGTGGGTACATTAGTATTTCGGCATTGTAAGCTTACCAGTGATGCCATGCAGTTTGTTATATCAGGAAAAGGAAAAATAGTATGTTTTTAGCAATCGGAATTCATAAATGCGTTCTACAGATACAATTTCATATAACCGAAAAGCATTTCTTGTACTGGAAATATATTCGATATTTCCAATGTGGCGTATTAATCCTTTTGTATCATGAAAAGCCTGTTTAAATTACCTTTTGTGGTTGTACACCAAACTAAGGTGCCCTAAGAAGCAAACAAAGCTTGATAGATTAAGATTTTTGTTTTCACAGGAAGTACGCTGCGATAGCGTGATAAAACTCCAGTTATCGAAGATAATTTCTTGCTTAGGTAACCAATGTGAGTGTCCCAGCTTAAGTTGGACGAAAAATATACTCCAAGGATTTTATGGTCATGAACAATTTCTATTTCTTGGTGATCGAGCTGAAAGGAAATGTTAGCTGGCACTTTCTCATTCCTTGCGCAAAAAATAATTGCTTTTCTTTTGCCAGCATTAATTTTAAGTCTATTTTGTCTTGATCATCTTGACAATTTTTCCAAAACCTCGTTGGACTTCAGTACTAAATCATTGATGTTAGAACCAGAAATTAACAAAGTGCTATCATCGGCATATATAAAAAATTCTATTGTCTTGTCTATACTATCAATGTCATTAATGAAGGCATTAAATAAAAGTGGGCCTAGTACGCTGCCCTGCGGGACGCCATATTTCACTGGGAGAAGGGATGAGTTATATCGGTGTACGTTTACAAACTGAGCTGTACTTTTAAGGTAAGATTTTATTAGGTCTGAGCATCACCCACGAATTCCATATGTTTTAAGCCTTTGAATTAGAATTTGGTGGTCGAGGCAGTCAAAAGCTTTACTGAAGTCCGCGAAAAGAGCTACTCTGAACTTGCTATCGTCTATATTTTGCAAAATGGGTTCCTTTAATGTTAACAGGGAAATCTCCCTGGACTTGCCTTTCATAAACCCAAATTGCGCGGAAGTTTATGGATTTCGAAAAACTTGGTTACTCTGAGAGATAGAATTTTTTTAGCTGTGGCCTAAGCAACTTTTCTATTATTATCTTCGTTGTTTCAGTGGCGTGGTCCTTTCTTAGTGCACAAAGCTAGAGCACCTCTCGAGGTAAGCAACATAAGCTCGCGTACGCTACACATGGAATGTAGCGATGTACGCTCCACTGGAATTTGTTATATTTGCAAGCAAGCGCAGAAGCCTTAGGAATAAAAATGGGGAGGAAAACAAATGTCTGATCAGTTCACCAAACTGCAACAAGACCTTGCAGCTGAGAAACATGCATGCCTTTGACTACTCGAGCATACGCTCGTAACGTTGAATGACTGCCGGCTTCACGAGTGACCGTTAGGCACTCAAAGAGTTCCACCCACACGAGGTAGTCTTGACGAGTAACTGTTTCACAAGCAAAGAAAACTATCTACACGAGCACAATGCGTAAATTCTAAGTAGAAGGGAACGCAATATGTGAACGCAGCAAGAACATCAACACTCCGCTTCGGTAGTAAACACAACACTTAAAATTGTGAAACATTTCGGACACACCTTGCGGTCAATCTTTGCTGGAAAACCAGCTAAAAATGAAAGGCTACGTGACACGCTCGTAACAAATTTTTCATCCAATGTACACGCGCAAAAAACGAGAGAACCGCCAGCGAAGATACGCCGCGAGCGGGCTGGACGATGCATCGACGCATAGGCGCGCACTGCCGCCTGGTGGCGCTCGGAGGAACAGACAAACTCACAACATTTGGCTGGGGTGAGCGCCGATTGGAACGGCCGGAGAGAAACACGCGCGCGAGGGTGATCTCGGAGGAAATGGGCCTAGCGGCCCGTTTGACTGTAGCGCCACAATGGGCTAGTGCAACTACTTCTGGTATTGGTGAAAGGCGCGAGATTTGAATGCTAGCATGCGCTGCGCCCTTCCCTGCCCTTTTGGCGCATTATTTAGGTTTTACATTGTTTGATAGTGTCCGTATTTATTTGCAGCTTGCATACCAATATGAAAAATAGATTCTCAGTGTTCTAAACTGGCCATCAACGCAGCTGCGCCACTGCCATTGCAAAACAGTATAGCAGAAAAGGTGCCAAGTGCTTTGTGAAATGACCATTTATTTTTCTGCATATAAAACATATAAGGGCTGCAACAGATGTAGGCGGAGGCATTGACAAAACTTGGCACACCTTAAGCGATGTGCATAGTACAGAAAAATAAAAATACACAAGGCGAGAAACAACACTTAGGTAGAGGCAAAAAATAGCATGACGTTGATTTCGAAATTATGGCAAATCATATGTAACAAAACAGGCATTATACATAAACTACAGTCACCGTCGCGGCTACCTTAACAAGGGTAACTTGTATAGTTCAGAGCAGAGAGGAGTACTGACGCTTGTGGGAAGGCCACACCGTTCACTCGTCGCATCTGCCCGGCTTCGGCTGCAGTCCGTGGATTCATGCAGCGCTGTTGGAAAAGGAACGAACATGATGCAGAAGGTTGCAATGAACTGTAAGGCCACTGCACTGCGCACACATCTGTGTATGTGGGTACATACTGAGGCTTGGAGAGCAGCAGTTATGGCCCAGAACAGGAAAGCTGTCATTCATAAAATTGGTAATAAAGCTACTCTTGCAACGTTCAGGTCAGGAAATGCAGGCTAACCGAACCTATCTGAAAATGCATTTATACCGTGAGTGAAATCATCATCATCATCATCATCATCATCAGCGTGACTATACCCACTGCAGGGCGAAGGCCTCTCCCAAATTTCTCCACTTAACCCGGTTCTGTGCAAGCTGCATCCACTTGACCCCTGCGAACTTCTTAAACCTCATCCGCCCACCTAACTTTCTGCCGCCCCCTGCTACGCTTTCCTTCCCTTAGAATTCAGTTTGTTACCCTAAGCGACCGTCGGTTATCCTCTCTTCTCACTACATGTCCTGCCCATGCCCATTTCTTCTTCTTAATTTCCACTAGAATGTCGGTAACCTGAGTTTCTTCTCTGACCCACTCTGCAAGCTTCCTATCTCTTAATATTACCCCTACCATTTTTCGTCCCATAGCCCTCTGAGTTGTCCTTAACTTAAGTAGAACTCTCTTGGTTAGCCACCACGTTTCAGCCCCATAGGTAAGTAAGGGTAAGATGCAACTGTTATATACTTTCCTCTTTAGCGATACCGGTAAGCTGATAGTCATAATCTGTGAGTGCTTTCCAAATGCGCTCCATCCCAATCTTATTCGTCTTGTTATTTCCTTTTCATGGTCCGGATCTGCGGTTACTACCTGTCCTAATATGACATATTCGCGTACGACTTCCAGTACTTCGCTACCTAATGTAAACTGCTGTTCCTTTCCGAGGCTGTTGAACATTACCTTAGTCTTCTGCATATTGATTTTCAAGCCTACATTTCTACTTTTCTTGTCTGGGTCACCAATCATTATATGCATTTCATCCCCGAGTTGCTTAGCAATGCATTGTCATCAGCAAATCGCAGATTTGAGTGAAATAACAGCCACTAAACTAACAATGTTCCTCAAAAGCACTGAAGAGCTGAAGGAATGAAGTTTGCAGCATAATAAAACATTTCTCACTTTAACGTTGTCCCGGTAAATGCTACGCGACATCACACAAAACCAGCGTCAGGCGTGGCCAACGTGGCCTGGCCTCACCGCGACAGGCGAGCACGCCATGTCGGCTTGCCCTTCATACGCGACTTTGTGAAGCACAACTGAGCTAAACTGCCTGAAATTCCGCGCAGTTTGGCAAGAATGAAACATCTCTCACTTTGCGGTTGCCCTGTTAAACGCGACACTAAGCAAAACTAGCCGTTCGGCAAACCGCGTTAGTTATGGCTAACCGCGTCAGGCCTGGCCTCACCGGCCGGTGAATACGCCATGTTGGCGCAACGGCGTGCCTTGGTACCTTCACATGCCACTTTGTTCAGCGTACTGAGCCAAACTGTTCGAAATGCAGCGCTGTTTTGCAGGAACGCAACATATTAAACCTCGCCGGTGTTGGAAACTGCCGGAGCGTCGCGAAATGCGCCTGAATTTCTCTATGCCTGACAGCCGCGCGCCTGTTCACGAGCTGCGAAACTTAATTGGCACCGGCCGGCGTGGTAAGCGTAAACTGCTTGAAATGCAGCTTAGTTCAGCAAAAAACGTCACCTGGCCGTTGTTCCAGACAGCAGTTGTTCCGCGTAGCAGCCCACGAGAAATAAAAATATGCAGTCTGTGCCGCACAGGCAAGGCACGTGCAGATAACCAACCCCTTCGACAACTTTCTCTCGTCTGCTCCGACGGGTTACCACGGCAGCGAGTGTCGCCGCGCGTCGCGCGCGGCGGTACTCGCTGGTACCTGTTACTGCAATCCATCAATCGGCGGCAGCGCAACAAGTCGCGCGTCATTTCCTGCAGCCAGTTTTCGCCGAGTGTCCGCTCTTTACCAATCTCTTTCTTTGTGATGACAGTGCGACACACGCGACTAATGCTCTCTACATGGCGCGCCATCTACACGGTGCACTTCATACTTCTGTTAAGCCGTCACTCTTGTTTGCAGAAAGGTGGCGTGTATTCAGAAACTACCCATTAGGGGTATGCGGGTATTTGAGGTCTTTAGATCTCCTGGAGACCAACACCGTGTTTACAAACAAAGGCGGCGCTCGCGGGGCCGCAGCCAACGGGGGGGGGGGGGGGGGGGGGGGGGGGAGTTGGATTAGCGCCCGTAGGAATACATGGAATCAAATATTCCAAAGCAGTTTTGGCATTTCACGGGGCGCCTATGATGTCGTTATTCGCTACAAAGCAACTATGAACATCCTAGAACAGATCGTGAAGATATGAAATCTCATTACAGAGGCGAAGTATTTTTTTAAATACCGCGAAGCATATGGGGTACAAGTTGGGACGGCGACCGGTAGAAATACATGCAAACACAACTTACCGCAACATTTTTCTCGTTTCGCAGAGCATAAGAAGTAGTGGTCGGTCGTAAAACGTTGAGGAACGCTGTCAAGATATGTTTGAGAAAGTGTTTTGCGTCATTGCGGAGGTAATCTACTTTTAAAACTCCCCGAATAACCTGTGTTATGAATCCAGACACCATCAAAAGGCAAGCTGGGTGTAGCGAATCGCGTAGTTTTGTTTATATTCTGGTATGCTACCGCCTGGGGTAAATAAGCTTGATAATACTGTCGTTCGAGTGATACAGCCTAGACAGAATTACATTTAAAAAGTAGTTGCCAAACGTCATACGAAAATATGAACTGGACGAGATTAGGGCATTGCAGCTGACGACGGCGCAGCTGGCGATACCCACCCCGGCCGCCTCCAGCTCCGGAGCGTCTGCTAGCGACGCCGCCGGTGGTGCATGGTCGTTGCAACTGTGTGCGCTTAGTTTATTGTGCTGTGAACACTCCCGTAAATCGTCAGACTTGCCGTACTTGCAAGGGAATGTAGTGCGCGATGCAGCAATGTCGGACTACGTGAGAAGCTTGTCGGAATCGGATAAACAGCGCCACCTACGTGGTACACTTCATACTACTGCTAAGCCGTCACTCTTCTTTGCAGAAAGGTGGCGTGTATTCAGAAACATACCCGTTAGCGGTATGGCGCTATTTGAATTCTTTATAGCTCCTATTCGATTCACTCTCAATGAAAAGACCACCTGCGTGAGTTGTTCACTCAGAATGGACATCGTGAACGGTGTGTTGGCTTTTGCGTTTCGCTCTGACTCCACGCCGCTGTGTGCGCGTCGATACAAGTTCTTGTGCTTCCTTTGTCGAGCCCCTGACCTGCAGAACATTTCTGCCAGAACATAACAGTACGACGCACGCAACTAATGTTCTGTACATGGCGCGCCATCTACATGGTACATTTCATACTACTGCTAAGCCGTCACTCTTCTTTGCAGAGAGGTGGCGTGTATTCAGAAAAGTACCCGTTAGCGGTATGGCACTATTTGAATTCTTTATAGCTCCTATTCGATTCACTCTCAAAATTGTTCGAAACAAATCAAATTTGAAGTGAAATTCGAGAAAAGTTACCCAATAATCGGCACTATGTTCGTATAAACCACGTCGTGATTTCTTTTGACGGTTATTTTTTGAAAACTAGCACCCGCTCCAACGCGGTCAGCTGCGGCCGTGATCTGTCTCTGCCGCGTGGAGGGTTGAGAAATTTGACTAGTGATGGCGATCCCTGGGACTGGCTCTAATAATGATAATTGATTCACAGGAAGGGAAAGCGAAGTATCTGTCACACTTGTTTCTGTGGACACCTGAACCGCGCCTTAAGGGAAGGGAGTAAGATGGGAGCGAAAGTGAAAAGCGAGAAAGAGGAGCTGTAGTGAAAGGCTACGGAGTAATTTTGACCACCTCGGGATCTTTAACGTGCGCTGGCATTGCACAGCACACGGGCGCCTCTTCGTTTCGCCTGCATCTAAACCTTTGATTTTTCGATCTCTAGATTTTTTCTTGGAAGTATTGAAATTTACTGCGCCCAGTAATATTTGGTGCAGGGCCCCCTAATGAAAACTTTGAATGTGTAATTGGTACCCAGTACGAGCAAAAGCGATATTTTATTGCTGACATCCACGTTGCTTACAGAAAGACACATAGACCGGATGCTGCTCAGTGAGATGCGACTTCCAATTTATGCAGTTAATAGTGTGGGGTACGTGATAATTTTAATACACTAGAATTACGGCATTTGCAATGTTAGAGCAAATGCAAAATATTGAGCCATTTGCACCACGGGTCTATTTTAGCCCTCATTGCCTGATATGTATTGCCCCTTGTGTGCAGCATGCTTCAGCGCTGGCAAATGCTCGCAATGTAAATTGTAAAGATGTTCAAAGGAGCACGGAAAACATGGCAGTATAGGGCACACAATCTGTAACAGATGCTGAAACAGATTGCAAGTAAAGTGTAGCCCCCAGAGTGATACCCGATCTCTGAATTCATGTTTGATACGTAGGTCTTGCGCTTCAATATGCATAGATTTGGCGTTGGTGTGCTTACGCACCTATCACTAAAACATTTGTAATTTTAACATTTCATGCCGCGTGTGAGGCCAGGATTTTCAAAAAATGTTATGCCGTCATTGTTCACGTTTGCTTTATCGGCGTTGTGCAGGGTTCATGTCCCCAGGAAGAAAAGCGCCAAACAAATCTGAAACGTAGCCACATAAATTGCCGGCTGGACCAAACATTTTTTTTTGTCGTCAGTATTGTCGCCATGGTACGAAAAAGCGGCAAGACACGAAACACTCAAACACAACATATGCACACACTGTCAGGAACAGTGTACAGCAGACCTAGAACATCTTATATGGCAATGTCCATCGTTTTCACGAGGAAGATACAAAATTTCGCATATTCCACACGACGACATGCCCACATTAGCAGGTCAGGTTATATCAAGCACCGAAATACAACACTCCATTGCTACATACGGCAGTGAGAGCGGCCTGCTTCGAGTAGTGTGAGAGAGGTCGACTTACAGCGCGAAGATCGGCCGCATGGTAAGCAACACGCAACAGCTTGAAGAACCGTTAAGACGAAGTTACACTCCCATCCCTCCTAACTCCCCAAGAACCCAAACAGCGGCCGAGAGCCATCCCTTCCTTTCAATAAAGGCTTCATTCATTCATTCATTTTCTCGTTGCGATACCGGTATTTAGAGTTTACCCGGAGAAAACGTGCTATTTGAAACCGTAAACACCCCGATTAGGTGTGCTCACGATGTGAGAGCCTTTTTTGGGGGTGTATTCTCTGTGGGCAAAGCAATCCAGGGGTTTAGCCAGTTTGTTCTCAGACCAGATAATGTAATTACTCCGGTCCGAAAGCCCAGCCGGTCCTGCAATGAAGAGGCGTCGGGTGCATGGAAGGGCGCAGAGGGCGCAGAGGGCAGATGTGGAAGAAGAGACGCAGAGGGCAGCGTAGCTATCGTCGTCACACCTTCGCCCAGCAGAAAGTCGAAACGTCATGTAATTTTCATATTAAATAATCAAGACCTGACAAGTTTTATATTTTTGGCCCTATATAGTGTGCAGAAACGAAAAATAAGAGGAAATATTATTACATGTCGTAACATAAAATATACATTTATAAAACTGATTAGCTGATTCTTTAAGCGGACGCAAATTGACTACAGATAAAATGTCATGAGCGGATAAAATATCCTTAATCTACAAAAACAGATGAACTGGTGAACTAAAGCAAAAGAGCACATCACGTACGTCAGCATCCTTAGCTCTGGGGTAGATATTACTGCTAACTTTTTGCGCTATTTCAAACGCCACTTGAAATACAGAGCTGGTAGCGTACATCAGGCGCAATGCGAACTATATCTTGAAGACAGCTAAAAGCAATTCATTATTTATTGTGTTCCAGATGCCACCCGGTCTGTGTCACTGACGATCTCCACATTTTGCGCGATCTCTATTAACAGGGAGATTCTTCTCAATATCCCTGTCAGTCTCCACATAGCAATTACCAGCTGTGGTGGATTACTTTACCAACGTTCTTCATTACCTGTATTCTCCTCCAGTATCTTTACAGCTGTTACGATATACAATTGTTATTTTGACACTGCTTCTCAAGACAATGAGCTAAAAGGTAGCTAAATTAGTCTTTAATGATTATTTATTATTGACAAACCAAACAAATACTGCGTCTAGAATAGGAGACTCTCATCAGCTGTCTGTTTCACTTGGCATGGACACACCATGTTATTTAAAACTTTGGTTACATTTAGCTGCAACAACCGGTATATTCACGACCGGCTGTTTGCAGCACCATGCATGTCAGTGACGGAGGCCTTGACGCGTATTTGTCCTTGTTGAAGGCCGGGGAAACGTTCGAATAAATGACCGCTTTCATTCGTGCGCCACTCTTCATATACATAATTCTTAACATTTGCATACTATGTTCTTTATTTAAATACTATATTATACATACGAGAGTACTTGCATGTCTGCTCTGCGTGTGTGCCCATGAGCGCATGTGTGTGTGACGGGGGGGGGGGGGGGGGGAAGTTGTGTGTGTTATAGCCCAATAGGCATCGCCAGTCGGCCTCCTCCTGTCACATAACACGCATACACAATTGTAGAACTCTCACATTAAACAGCAACATGGTAAAATGTGCAACGTTTGAAAATACATTTGAGCTAGCTTAATTAAGCTTCTTATATAATAATCTAACATATATAATAACTCTAGGGTAACAAACTGGATTCCAAGGGAAGAAAAGCGTAGCAGAGGGCGGCATAAAGTTAGGTGAGCGGATGAGATAAAGAAGTTCGCAGGGGTCAAATGGATGCAGCTAGCACAGAACCGGGTTAATTGGAGAAATATGGGAGGGGCCATTGCCCTTCAGTGGGCATAGTCAGGCTGATGCTGCTGATGATGATGATATAATACTCTCAAAGCGTGTCCAGATTTCTGCAAGTGATGAACTGCTTATAAGCAAGTTTGACGGTCGAAATTATTTTTGCGGCAATTTATTTTCCTTTTCTACCATGCGACAAATAGTGTTCACATGCCGTTCGTTGAATTCCATGCCTCCTTCAAGTACACCGATATTCACGTCCATGGTAAGATTTGTTTTTCTTCCTTTAATACAAATGTTCTTCAAAGAAAACTGATTCTTTTAAAAAACCTAGGCTTGGTTGTTTGGGCGGCCTACGTGATTCTCAATAGGCTCTGAGTTCAAGCTAAGCGTAAATTTCATGTGGGTGTTTACATAAGGCTCATTCAGATTTGGCCTGATATAGCTTAATTAGCTTTGCTTTTTAACCGCGCTCCTAACTCAGTCTAAGCAACAAGCACGTAGCAAATACCTTCCCTGTAAAATGCATGCAGAAATTTGGTGCCCGCTAAGTACATACAACGAAAGTTTTGTTTACGTTGAAACACCTTTCAGACAACAAACCCACTACAAATATACAGGAAACTCAAAACTCAAAACGCTTGAACATTGCATAAAACATCCCCAGGGCGACAGAGCTAGCGTCCTTCGGTGTGAAGCAATAACCTTTTTATTGCTGCCGAGAACTATCTGGTTGATTCATTTCAACACTCATATGGTAGTGCATGCGCACGGTACCCTCTCAACCTTAAGGGAGAACAAAAACATAACTCTCGGCATGCACCTAGTGCCATGTAATGAACCAAGAGTCACGCTTAGGATGTTTTAGCCCACACCGGTCGCATAATTAGAAAAAGGTTCCCACCCTAGCAGTTCGCTAATGTTCTTTCATTTTTCTTTTTTGGAGTGAGTACCTTTTGTAACGAGATTAGCTTGCGGATATTCGCCGTTCTGTGATACGGGCTGTCAATTCGGAAGGAACTTTTTAAAAATTGCAGTAAAGAGTAAATCCACGCTGGAAATTTATTTTCCAGCGTGAACGGAACAGTACAGAAACTGAAGGCTGTGTAGTTCGAAATGAGTTACTTTGTGTCCCTGTCCGAGAACATGCAGACGTGAATGGACGCTCTGTGCACCCAAGCTATTTAAAGGCAGCCGACAAACCATTAAACTGGACTCACGTTGCGAAACTTGTTGACACAGTCGCATACTGGAAAAGAGGTAAGGACAAGAAAGCGGTGAAGAGGGAGTTCCGGCTCTGTTGGCAGGTAATTAGTGATACATTCCCGGAAGGTAGATAATCATTTCGCAGAAAAGAGATTACGACATTAAAACACGCGACCATTAACAGCCAGATGGTTTCCTTGCGTGCTGCATGGTCAAATACGAGGAGGCCATATGCAGCGGTTAACTAACAGAATGCTGAACAGAAAGTTATGACACAGTGCATTATAAGAATAATTAGCCTTATACAATTGTTGCCAGTATGCACCGAATATTTTGCGTTAAATGATTATACTCAAAAACTATTTACATATGCTCATTACGTACACATAATTTTCACATCCCATCACATTTATTTTCATTGTTAGATACATGGTTATCAGTGTTACAGAAAGAGGTCCCGAAGTAAAAACTGCCCGGGGGACTTCCTATGACAAAATGAACAAAATTCGCGGGTAACATACTAAGCAGTTATAAGAAAAGAATATACAGGAATGCAGAGAACAATTTATAATACTAACAATAATATATAATACAATGCAAACTACAAATAATATAAAACATTCTAAATAATTAAGAACTGGAAACAAAAGTGCACTAATTGCTAAAATCTGAGAATGCCATTTGCTGAAAAATAATGAAATAATATAAACACAGAAACTTATGATCCAGAGAAACATATCTTTAGTCGGAGGAACAAAACAAGGTAGAAAATAAGGAAGTCCTTAAAGAATTATGAAATGAATGAAGAGTACGCTGTGAAGGCAGTGAATTCCACACAGATATGCCTGAGAAGTATGCAGTTTGTTCGCCATAATTAGTCCTGAGTTTGGATAATAGTAGATTATGATGTTCAGCAAATCTGATGTTATTTCTGTTAAAGAGCTTCGAGGAATCAAAACCACTCAGAACGACATGATTATTACGCGCTTTAAAGATAATTGATGCTAACCTAAAATTAAGCTGTAGCGACAATGGCAGTATGTCAGGTGTGCGATAAAAATTGACAATGGATGCACGGTAAGGGCTGAAAGTAATCATTCGGAGTGCTTGATTTTAAAGGGGGCGAACACATGAAAGGTGAGTGTTGTATGTGTTACCTCAAGATGATATGCAATACCAGAGGTGGCTATGTACGAAGGAGAAATATAACATGCGAACTGTAGGTAGGTCGAAGTAATGCCGGGCTTTAGTTATCATGTGAATACAAAAAGCTGCTTTAGATTTATGACTTTTGTATGCGGATGAAACTTTAGTCGATTATCTAAAACGGCACCAAGAAATGTAGTGGATTGTGACGTGTAAATTACGTCCATGAATAAATGCACCTGTGGAGTGGGAACAACCTCCATGTTGCATGAATGAAAATCCATAAAGGTAGTCTTTTCTGGATTAATCTGTAGATGATTATTATGGCACCAGGTATGGATACTAAGAAGGTCAGTGTTGAAATTGGCGGTTAGTATAGAAATATCACTAGCATGGGAAAAAATGGTAGTATCGTCAGCGTAAAGAATTGAACTAGAGTAGTTGAGAAAATTTGGAAAGTCATTAATATAGATAAGGAAGAGGAGAGGGCCTAAAATGAATCCCTGTGAGACATCACGGTTTATTAGCTTTGGGTTCGAAAATATGCCACCAAATTCAACATCTTGAAGTCTGTCAGTGAGATAAGTACGAATTAGGCTAAGTGCAGGACCACAAACATCAAGGCATTCTAATTTTTGAAAGAGAGTGTTATGGGTACTTGTGTAAAACGCTTTTGGTAATCAATAGAAAGTGCGCCAACAAAGAAACTACGATCAAGGAAACGCTTAATTGGGTCAGTGAATTCTATTAATACAGTTCAGTGGAGTAATTCGGCCTGGATCCAAATTGGTGGGGAGTTTAAGAGATCGAATTTAAGAAGATAATTTGTTAGACGAATTACAATTAATTTTTAAATGAGTTTATTGAAAAATGGTAGTATAGTAATGAGACGGTAATTGGTTATTATACTGCGGTCGCCTTTTTTGGAAACCGGTACCACTTTTCCACGTGTCAACTGATTAGGAAAACTGCCCCTTTTAAACATAGCGTTACGTGAGCCAGAACAGGTGAATTGTCCTCGGCAGTAAGTTTCATTTTAGCTGGAGCAATTCCATCTAGCCCGGGACCAGTATGTTTTAATTGCCTAATGGATTGAAGAACTTCGTTAGCAGAAGTTAGGTATAGAAAAAAGGAATGAGGGGTGCGTGTACACACTGGTGACTTTGAATTAACGATTTCTGTGCCAGGGCTGAAAATACGACTAAAAGCGTTCGCGATATCTGTAAGCATTTGAGAATGTGTCGGTGCTATCGCTAAGATTAGTCATGGTATGTTTACGGGCAGCCAGATTTAAGAGTTCTTTAATTAGTTCCCAGTTTTTACGAGTATTGTTTCCATTATATTTAATTTTGTTTTGGTAATAACTACGTTTGGCAATCTTAAGCACAGCTGTTAGAGTATGACAGTACTTTTTGAAGCGTTTCAGAAGGGTGACATTAAAAGGCTGCTTTTAAAGATTTTTTTCCAGAATTATCTTTTTTTGCGGATGGAACGCAATACCCCCTCTCGTAATCCATGGGTTTCTAGACACGGAAAATTTTTTCTCCTATCTAAAAGTGGTTGTAAAAGAGTTAAGGCTTTCAATTATTATCCTAATGAACTTTTCAAACGCTGTATTAGGGCAACTTTCATTCAGGACGTCGCTCCAGTCTACAAGAGCTATATTCCGAGCAAATTTGCAGTGATCAAGTGATTGTTTCGTAATGAATGTCTATGTACGGTTCGTAACGCTATTCAGTAACAGAAAAGGGAAATTATCAGCTAAATGAATATCAACCACTCCAGCAATATGAGAAGAACTTATGTTAGTTAAAATGAGTCGATAAGTGTGGTAGGGCCACGAAGAATACTGCGCGCAGGTGAACTGATAAGTGATTGCAGACCGTGACCAAGAAAACAGTTGTTATAAATCATGCTGTAGACGTCATTTTCGTCAATAATGTTTATGTTTATGTCTCCCAAAATGACAATGCTTTTGTTTTCGCGGTTCAGCATGATCAATACTCGGTCAAGCTGAAAGCAAAAATCTGTATAGGAGGAGGAAGGAGAGCGATATACGGTTCCAATTACTCTGTTCTTTTTGGAAATGAATGGTTTGTGAATTTCTACCCAAGCAGATTCGCAACTATCAGAGCAAAATATAGTGTTATGCCGGCGATTATATGTTAGAAAACTGGAAATGAAAATGGCAGACCCGCCATATCGGCTATCGCAGCGATGTCCGTATTCTACTTGATAATTTGGAATACGAAAGAGTTTATCAGTAGCAGACGAAAGCCAGGTTTCAGAGAGACATATAAGAGAAAATGCATGATCGGTAAGCGTTAAAAAATTTACTAAATCATTGTAATGACATGGTAGGCTGCGTATATTCAGATGGATAACGGATTGCGAAGGAGCGGCGCCACGAAAAAGTGATTTGATTTGTTCAAAAGTATTAGATGCCGTGGTTTAAAGATGAAAAACCAATGTTGATTAGTTGAAATTAGAAAGCCAAGAGATTCTGTCGTCAAGTGTGCCGTCTTTGCTTTCTGGTAAACGCAACCTTTTCTCTCGTGACCGAAACCTAGCAATTATGTTAGGCTCACCATTATTTTTTGTTGGGCCACTGTGTACAACATCTATGTCAGTCTCTGCTACAGGGCAACCAACCTCATCACCTATGCGCTGAAGAATCGCGGCGCAGCTCTCACCCTGTGTGACGGGTACTCCTTTGATTTCGATGTTGTTCGGCCGAGAGTACTGCTCAAGCTCAGCAACTCGTTGCGTGAGCTGCTCGTTTTTGTGAGCCAAATGATTGTTTTCTATTACGAGAGCCTCTTGCTGTTGCTTCATAGTTTCGTACCGGCCATTGAAAAGGGTGAGACTGCCACGCAATGCCTCAACTTCCTTACGTAGTTCATCTATGTCCTTAGCAAGTTCTGCATTTGTTGGTATTTTCAATTACAGAACAATGCACAATAGGCAGCGAATGGCACGGCAGCAAAGAATAACGTAGGTTTAAAAATGCACTGTAACAAACCTGTGTGAAATGACAGGACACAGAGCGTTGCCACTCTGCCGCGTCCACTGCTGCTTAGTGAAGGCTTTCCGGGGGCCTCGGGGCTTTAAATTGGTAAGGCGGTGTGGTGGTGGTGGCACTCGATGTCGACGATGATGTCGGCGATGCTAGTCCAGATGGTCGGGAAGGGAGGCGCTGGAGCATGCGTACAGCGTCCGTTGATGCGGGGGCACGTGGGCTACTTTGGCTACGATGGGGGGGTCCTCGTGTAAAAACCTGTCTGAAATGACAGGACACAGTTAGAGCGTCGCCGCTCTGCCGCGTCCACTGCTGCCTCAATTACATTACAAATACATTAAATTACAAATTATATTCCATCGTTTCGGAAAAGTCAAAACATTGCACCATTTTTTAGTAGAGTTCCAAAAACTGCCGCTCGCGATAGTTTGAATGGATGTGAAATGATACACTATATTACATATCATGCAGGTTTCGTTTCATTTTTGCATTGAAGGTGCCGTTTTCGGCGCATTTCACAAATGTTCTGCAATACGCAATGAGCCTTTTCCTCATCTTTTGTTCAAAGTACACTGGTCGAAGTGCGAAGGTAGACATTTTTTGTCCATCCACGCTGTGAATAGACGACTGTCTGATGGTGTTTACACGCTCTGATATTTGAAAAACGCCTCTGCGGCGATAATGAAAAGCTCTTTCGGGTCATGACCACGCAAAACACTATGCGTAGTTTGATTCGGCGTGGCTGCGCGTCTTTGCGGATCTGAGAAGCATACAATCTCCCTGCTTGACAGTCCTTTTGCGTGATGCGGGCACTAAAACCCGTTTAACACCTGCTTACCTAACGCTGCACGAACATTTGTTGGCTTCGATTCAGGATTTGGTCGTGCTTCAGAAGAAACCTGGCGACCCGTACTTTTGTATGAATGATCAGACAGTGTTTGCGGATATTGGGATACAGACTTGGGGTGCCGACCATGTCATGCGGTATAACAAGAAAACGATAAATCTGGAAGATATGCTAATGAATGCTAATGCATGGCACAACATAGGGCTTACGGTAAAACTATGTTCGACCGCCGGGAGTTCCTCCAGAAAGATTGGCGCTTGAAGAATAAAGTCTCCGCGGCAGCTCCAGTTAACGTTAACATTAACACGACGCATCAACTTCAACTTCCACTACGTTCAACTTTTTTTCTGGTTTAGGTTAGAAGCCTCAAGCGGGCGTAGGGTAGACGCAACACCTTACGCGCGCAGAGAAGAAGGTATATGAGGGGCCCTGTGCGCAGCAATGCTTGCTTCGGAGCTACACGGGATCCTAGCCTATTAAAGAGCCAGAGCTGAACCGGTATATGCGGTCCCAATTTTTGGTATACAGCGGCCACTTCAACTAGTGAAATATTGATTACAGGGGAAGGATCGCCGTACAGAAGTGAGCATGTGCTTGCCTAAAACGTTCTAAGGGTATATTGCGGAACAAAGCAAGTAAAACATTAACGCATCTGCTTTTCTGAAATCAAGGTGCTTTGCCTGAATTAATCAAATGTCCAGCCTGGTACATAAAAGCACAACTGCTGTCGTTGAAACTCGGTACGTGCTTTAAACATTCGCTTCCTTTCCTTATGAAATAGCCACTCGAGCACTCTGATAAGTGTGCTCGCCTCTGTTCTCCAGGCCAATGTAGTATCACAGGAGGGCCCAACAGATAAGTATGCAAGGCTCTATGAAAAAGCTAGCGACGAAGCACGCTACAAATCTGACGAACTCTGCGCGCACGCGCGCAATATCGTCAGTTTTTCTGCTTTGTTTTGCATCTGGCGCTGCAGTCGTTCGTTCGACGCTTCGGTGACCCTGTTCAGTGATAGTATAATGCAACCATCAGAACTGACGAGACACTTTCGTTTAAATTAGTGCAACGGCCTAATAATATCTATATTCGTGCAGTTTTATTGGGCCCGATTGTTTTAGACAGATGAGCTGATATTACCGAAAAAAAAACGTTTTTTAAATTATTTCCTTTGGTTAGCGACGTATATCTCGTACCTTCCAAGAACTGATAGCGGATGAATTTTTACGAAATAAAAAAAACACGAAATTCTTACGGATTCGATATATTAAGTGGAGTTGGTGAGTGTGGTAACGTCTTCTGACAATGCTACGAAGCAGCGTCTTAGTCCAAATGAGGTCATACAGCGTTTACAGGTACGCAAGATGCAATGCACCATCATCTTCATTCTGATGTTAGTAGTGATGAAGCAAAACGAAATGTAGAGGGAGACATACCTGTCAGCCACTAACGGAATATTGCTGTAACAATCCCAGATAACGAAAAAGAAAGCGTCTGTAGAAGGCCTGTCTCGAATCAATTTGCATGAGCGCGTACAGCTTTTCAAAACCTTTCCAAAACAAGCGCCCCGTGTTGTCGTCTTGCGTCAGTCCCGCAGTTTCTGCGGTTTTGTTCCTTACGGTTTCGCGCCAACTGGCCTGCAACCACGTGCTATAAACCCCTTTAGAAGACGACGAACGTTAATACAGTATTCAATTATTGCACAGCTGTGGGCCCTACTCGTTGCAACGCTATTCGGTAAGTTCTACCCTATCCAATAAGTTGTAAGCAACATGCTATTTGATTTGCTTCTTAGCAAAACTGGCGAAGCATCCTAGCTACTTCAAGCATTCAGATCGCCTTTTCTGTGTATTGGAGATAAACCATTTGACATGCCGGATGGGGCGTCCAATTGTGAACGTTGTCAGTAATTTTGCGCAAACGACTACTTGAACAATTCGTAGGTGCGAAAAAAAAAAAAACTCTTTTCGACTGACATTTTCAGTGACAATGACCGAACTGTACAAGTAACTTGTCTCGTTATGTGCTTATCAGGTTAAACTCCTTTCAGTTCACAATATTTTCCCGTAAACATAGTTTCAATTATTTAACCTCGCTGGACGATTGAATGGTTCGTTGCTTCCTATTCTGTGAGGTGAGTGTATTGAAAAAACTACGCATTTCCTTCTAGTGATCGAATTAATGCACGCTTCTTTTCATAGCGGGCACTTTCTTCTCCTGATACTGATGTGAGCACCACGGCGATCACAATCTGATGCTTCTGGAAGGTATGGATATTTCTCTATTTTAACCGGACCATTCTGGGGAAATTGAGCCGTATGTCGCTCACGACGCCTGCGTGACGCCAGTGCAGCTTTCTTCAGCGAGGTCACTTGAGGGGATTCGCCATAGGTGTCCTCATTGTCATCGCTAATTTTCCGCACATCCTCCCCTGTGGCCCACAGAAGCCTAATCCACTACAGAGAAATGCCGTTTCGCCAAGCCGCGGTGGCTGACTGATTTGAGCACTCGCGTGCTCAAATCGTCCAAGCGCGCCCAAGCACGCGAGATTAAATCCCGGCCGCGGCGGCCGCTTTTCAATTAGGGGAAAAACAAGGCGCCAGTTTACTGTGAGATGTGAGTGCGCGCTTAAGAAACTCCATGTTTTAAAATTTTCTTGAACCCTTCACTACAGTATCCCTCATTGCTTGAATTGCTTTACAAACTTGGACACCATAAATGAATTCAAAATGCCCTTTCTTTCAACTTGTTGCCGTCAGAGAGGCGATTCCACAGAGTGTTTTTTTTTTATTTTACATGAGTTATACAATGATTGACTATTATAGTGCTCTATTTATAGTGCTCCATATATGGATACGGCAGACGGCAACTGAGAAAATGTACTCTATAATGCCTGCGAATATTCATAATATAAACGCTAGAGGACTGTCCAGAAGGGTATACCCTGTTTAACTCAAACATCATTAGAAAAGCAAACAAAGGCGCGGCTGCTAGACGACGTCTATGTAGCTTTACAGCCTCGGGCGTTCACAAATTACGATCAAGCGGGATACGATGGCTAAATTATCAGAACATCGAATCCCAGTAGTATATTTTAACACCTATGTCGTTTGAGCACACTGGTTGACTATTAGAAATAGTAATTTGTAAAACTCCACAGAATTTGTTGCAGAAAAGTCCTGAGATGCAGTTTGCTATATGTGTATCAAAGCTAAGCCAAAGGAAAAACCACGACAGGTGTCAAAGTTTTAGAGGTTCCTGCATTGAGCTGTACTGGATACTGGATACTGTACTGGTTATAAATTATGACTTTCCCCGGTTCATTCACTAATGTGGGGTGTTGGAAATTCCCGTGCCAGGCCATGTGGTGGCGATGTGAATACCCTGACAACCAATCACTATTAACATCGACCACTGACCATGGCGGCTGCGGCTTATCGGCTGAACCGTCTGTGTACGCTGTCGTGTTTAATTATTCTTATATAAAATTGACCTGCGGTACCATTCAGTGGAACGAGAAAAACAACGGCCACAGAACACGCACAGGAGTATGACTTAAGCTAGCAAAGGTAACTACTATGCAAAAAAAAAAAAAGAAAGCGAGCGTGAGTGGACTACGCAAGTAACTGCGCACACAGTAGATATCTCGACCATATTCATTTTTATTTATATTTGATGCTGACTACCTAGTTGTTATATTTGATCTTAGGCAGCCCTTTTTAGCATGGTGACGTCATGATTTTGAGGATTCTCCGCGTGGCGTACTCTCATGCACATAACGCGCTCTTAAGGCAGTATCGCGTGCAGGAAGTCACAGTTATTGCCTTCATTAATTGCGCTTAACGATGTTCCGCCTGCGTTACTTTCGAAGGATGAGAAGACACCGCTCAGGCGTTCTTCGAAACGAACGTCCAGCCGCATGTAGCGGTCCCGGTCGTCTCGCCACCAACAACTTCGAACGCGTGCGAGCAGCGTAGCGAACAACGACCTTCGGAGAATCCCCTCAGCGCGGCGCAAAAACAGACGCTGCAGCACCTCCTCGCTGTCTTGTATACCGGCGACAAAACCAAGCAGGTGAGTCGTAGAGCGTTATCGATAAAGATCGAAGTAGCAGAAAGAGCTGCATCCTACACAGACACCCACGCACTCACTTTCCGGCTTAGTCACAACTTTTTCTCCCCTCTTTTGCTCCCTGGCGGACGTGACGATAGGGGTGAAATTTCCGGAAAGCACACGGGTAACAGCTACGTATGTGCGTATCCCTGACCCCAATTAGCTTTCCCCCGCTGAGCAGTTTGTTCCACAGACGTCCAGCTTAACAAATGACACTGCACGCTGTAACCTCGGTTGCGCTTGCGGCCTTTCACTGTCACTATTCCACAGCAGTCCACTCCACGACCAATCATCTGCTTCTCTTCTAGTTGAGCTGCGCCAACCGAGAGAGAGGTTATTCGCACCACGTAGGCACGAACGCCTGCCGTGTCCTGTTCCTCTAATAATGCACTCATGCCACATTGAGGTCTTCGTCCGGGAAGGCCCTACGACGCGGTAGCGATGCCGGGTCACGATCTTCAAACACCACTCCTGGTTTCTCAACTCCCCACGCAGAGGATTAATCAGGAAGTGCTAGAATCAGGGTTAATAGTGAACAGGCTCTGCGAAACCCTCGAGCGACAACTCTTGAATTTTTCTCTTCACTGCTCTTCTTTTTTTTTTCTACTAGCCCAGAATAACGGCTGCGATGGTTCAAAGCTGTCTTCCATTTCGTTTTGTTAATTATGCCCTCATGCAATGCACATTACAGAATATCTGGAAACAGTAACACAAACTAAACGAATTAAACAGGAAGTGCAATACAAATGAATAGTGCTGAAATTAGCCAGATACAAATATGTAAAACAGAGAATGTAGGTACACGGAAGTCAATAAAAAATATCAAAAGAGAAACACGTGAAATATAAACAGCGTGCAAGAGAACAGTAAATTACGGCTAGCCCTAATCAAAAGGCGTGATTAATTTATTTCTGAAATGAGCACGATCGGTAAAGCTACTACCATTCGAGCTGGCCGCTCTCCTACAGTGAGAAAAAAACTACTTAATTGTCGCCTATAAGTCAGCTAAAAAAAAAAAAAAGAACAAAAAACACTTTACACAGGTAACCTTGTCAAGGTTGTGGTAGTTTCTTTTTTTTAAAAGGCATGCGTGAAAGGTTACGGCGTCTTGAGAGTACCTGAAAATTAAGGTTAGTCTTCATATACGTTGCACTGGCTGTATTTGCCTCTTTTTTGTTTTCTTTTTTTAAAGCAAGTTGGACATGGAAGCCTCGCAATATGTGGCTTGTAATAAAACAGCTAGTAGTTATACGCTGTCCGCACGCTCCGAAGAGTTACCCACGCAAGTGAAATGTGGGAACCAAGGCAGCTTCTGGCCTTATGCGAGATTCATCCGTGAACAAGGGGCACAGAACAACAAAAAAAAAAAAGGCAATGGGCTTGGAAAGGGTCCGCCAACTGCGCAATCACACAGTATGAGAGCATCACTGAATCAGTCATCCATCATAGACCAGAGATCATCTGAAAACGTTTTGAGCACTATAGTGGCGTAGCTTGGTAAACAAAAAAATATTCAACCGCGAAGTTATTTTTTCCGAACAATGCCAATTTAAAGACATATTTCTGGTCGAGCTTTGATTTATTTAGGGACAAAGACGATTATCTCAGCAGGAAAGAAGCCCAATTAGCTGTGGCTACTGGGAAATTAAGTCAAAGGAAAGATATTTAGCGGCGACTAACGCTATTGTTTTTACTCTGTTGGCCACCGGGTTGGAATGTAACATTTAACGTTCTGAATAGCTAGAATGTGAAGCAGGATCGATTCTAGCGACGGTGACCACCCAGTTCTTTTTCTGAAAAATAGAGATAGGTTGCATGTTGTATTCTGTGCGCGTAAGAGGGCACTTTGTCTTAAAACAGAAAATAATATTAAATATCAAGCCCTGATTTCAGCTCTACTACTTTCTGATTTTGGATACATGGAAGGATACGCATGCCACTCAGTTGTAGAAGTTGGAAATTTAACGATGTTTCTGAGATCAGAAGTAATTCTCTAAACTGCAAACTGGGCTTAGCAAATATTCGTTCTTCTTTCATTCAACGAAATTAAACAAAAACTACCTCAATCTGATCATTCCGCGGCAGATCGTGTTTTAATCGTAGAATTATTACAACAGGCTACCAAGAGCGGCTAAACTACAGCCTCGACAGTATTTTTGAGTGCTTCCGCCAATATGATGTGCAACTCCGTGCTTAAAAACAGTTTATGTGGAAATGACCAGTAAAATGTTTCGTCAAGCCGACCGATCAAGTCTTTCAACATGTCCCGAGCACAGTCGCCTCACGCTAGAGCGTTGCCATTTGCAGGATTTTTGCGCCGTCCTTTCGCAAATCCAGATATCTCATTTAGCCCGAGTTAAGGGCCTACAGAAAATCCGGGCATCGGCGTTGGCGTGGTCGGCATTAGCGTTGCGAGCGAAAAATCACAGGCGTGCCTCGTGCCGGTAGTTGGTAGGTGACGTGGCCCTTACCGTGATTGGTCGGCCCGCTGTCGGACGTGACGAGACTGCGTGGCACGTGAACGAGATTGCAGGTGCTGCCAGATGGGTGGCTGCTTTTAAGTGGGTAACTGGGATTGGGATGGGACCTACAGGGACCCATGGATCGCGGCTCAGACACGAACTAGAGCACGCAGGTGCGTTCGTATTGCTTCGTTAAAGAGGAGATTTTCGTCTCGGTGGGGTTGGGTTTAATGCGGCGCTTATTACTGTTATCCGTTAATGACTGTGTCTCAAGTAACAGATGCGCAAAAAAAAAAAGAATTGAGGATTAAGCGAGTGGCAGAGCACGTGCAGGAATCAGGGCCCGCGAAGAGTGCCGCGGATTGGGATCATTACCTATGTTGCGTAATGTGAGCATAAGCGTCCCCAATGTTTCTAGTATAAATAAACACGAGTTTCTTCTGCAGTAAGATTTCTACCTCACTGACCTATGACTAGACGTAAACTAGCATACCCCTTTGCAGATTGGGACTTATTCATAAAACTAACATTGTTGCTTTGCAGGCGGTTTTCGATACGTTTCAAAAGCAGGAATGGTGCAGAAAAAAAAAAAAGAACAGTACAGTGGAAGGAAGAGCCAATATATCAACCTTCCAGCACAGACACAATTTCCAACTTGAGAGCTCAGCTTTTCTGTTCTTTCTTTTTTTTTTCTAATTTATATTTAACCGATTATCTAAGAGGTTTAATCAGTAATTATGGCGCAGAGGGACCGACAAATCTCAGCCAGTTTCGCAGCCAAACTTTGACAATTTTGCAGAATAAAAAGCTAACATTAAGTTCCCTACGTCTACGTGAAACCTCTAGCCACGCGATTAGCGTGCTATGATCAGCCTAATTGTTAACTTCTTATCGGGTTAGAACTGACATATCCAAATGTGAATTTTTGCCTCAAACAATCGCAGAATGAAAGCAGCTGCCACTGGATTTTCCAAAGAACACTGAAATATTGCAGGTATGCCTCGAGTGCCGTTTGTATAATAAAAGTGAAAAATCTTGCAATTAATTTTCGCTTCCTTATATATGCCTCCTTCTCTGTTCGGAAATCCATACATAGGTAAGTTTTTGTTTTCTTTTAAGTTTTTTGGCGCTGAATATCCAGTCTGCTCCAGTTTTGTCCGGCTCATTCTGATTCGGCCTTACCAAGGCTGACAGCACTGAATCAACTAGCAGAAAGATAGTCATATTTCTCAATAATCGGAAGTCAGGACATCATTTCTTCCGACTGTTCGCCATAACTTAATAGGTAAGTGTTCTACCGCGCTTAATAAGTTCCTAAACACGAGTGCCCCTAGAAAGCCTGATTTCTTCGCTTTCGCATGCTCTGCAACGCAACTGGCGGCTCGAATCGAATTGTTGACATGGGAGTTACGGGCCTTGCTGTTCTATTAGGTGAATGTTTCGTTTTCACAGAAATACTGTCTTCTCATAACTTCCGGGGGCTTCATCTCCGCGCGTGCACGGACATTTATGACTGTCATAAAGCAAGGTGAGCTTATGTTTAGAATGAAATTGGCGCATATGTTTCACTGCGTCAAAGAAACTGAAGTAGCGCTTTTAGCATTGACAAAATAATGAGCGTACACTTCACAGAAATTGGCTGGACAATTTTGATACCGAAACGGTTTCTTATTTCCTAGTGGTATGAGCATCCTCCCGAAACCAAAGAGGAAAGGGGGAGGGGGGGGGGGGGAGAGTAAGCTGGACTTTATCCTCAGCGCATTAGGACGCCCAGCGGCGCATGATGACTGTAAACTTTCAATCGGCCTTGTGTTCTGCTTCACATGGGTCAGTGTATGTCTGGATCAACCTTGAGAAGACAACAAAACGCCTCCTGGCGTACACTACCTGGCCAAGCCTGTTCCTAAGAATAAATTTAACGCATCTATGAAAATAATTATAACAATGCGAAGAGCTCTACATAGACAAAAAGTGTCAGTTTTGGAAAGCACCGTGCGTTGCAACACAGTACATACTCTATCAACGCAGTCTTCAATTACGCAAATGTCTGCCACCTCCCTCTAGAAGTGAAATATAAAAAGTGTGCCAAATAAGACATTAAATTTGCGTTCGGGCCTACGAAATTCAAAAACGTAAAACACCCACCATTAACGGCACAATCTTTATTGGCTCGTGATATCATCCGCCCTGTATGGCAGAGCTGGAGGGCTCTGACGGGCGCTCGCATTGTGTACAACATTTTTAATCAGGGGAGATGTATAAGAGTTAAAATTCTGTCGACATTTTAATGCTCTGAAGATGCGAAAAATACCTTGTTTCGAAAGTGGACAGGCACTAAAAGAATGAATAATCTGTATATTGCTTATCGCGATGAATTGATTGCGTAAGGGCTTGCTGTGGCCTCAAACATGTGAATAAAGTATACTTTTCATGGCAAAAGAGCATATCATTTACGTTCAGAGCATAGTAGTAGTTCATAGCGTAGCACAAGTACAAAGCCCCTTAGTAAAAATAATAATATACTGCATTTCCAGCCAAACAATAAAACTACAGAATCGTATCAACAATACGACAAAATAATCTGTACGTTTCGTAACATCCGGATTTTTTTAAGTTCCGTCGAACCTTGTGTATTTCTGTAGTGCTTTTTTGTAGTCTCTAGTTCTATAATCCTTTTTTGTTGAGCTACACACAACATTTTTGGATTAATAAACAAATATCTGTCGCCATAACAAGTTTGATCACTATATCATAGAGACTGAAATACATACCAGACCGCTGAAGGGGACGCTGCACAAAAAGAAGATGACAGACTGGGATACTCTTAGAAAAGTCAGGGACAGCCGAGTGAGATAGCGAATCTAAATCAGTGGGTTGAACGACTCAAAAGTGATGTAAACGCACACACGCTAGAGAGATCCCAACAGCCGGAAATGATATTACAGCTTAGAGGTTGGCCCACATGTGGGAAGCCCACGAGAGCTTTACGAAGAGATGGAAAAAGCAGAGGCACAATAGAAGGCTAAAGAAGAGGATATCTACACTTGCACAACAGATAGAAAAATACGCGAACGAACTTCAGAGTCAACGCTGGGGACAGATTTGCGATGAAATGAATGGGAAGCTTGGGTGTAAAAACACGTGGCAACTTCTTCGCCACTTGCTAGATCCAGGACAAACTAAGACGGCAGCTCAAGGACAGCTGAAACGATTGGTGCATAAATACCAGGGCACGGCTGAAGATCTCATAGAGGAACTGAAGAGCAGATACCTTAACAAGAGCAAAGGGGGTTCATCTACACCATACCGAGGACCAGGGAACACAGAGCTAGATAGGGACATATCAATAGCGGAGGTATGGAGAGCAATGAGTCAGCTAAGAACCACATCAGCAGCGGGAGCAGATCGGGTCACCAATAAAATGCTGAGAAACCTAGATTTAGTATCAGTCACGGCACTCACAGACTTTCTTAATGGGGTATGGAAACGAGGTGGAATGCCTTCAGAGTAGAAACATGCTAAAGTGGACTTCCTTCCAAATCCTGGGAAGAAAGTTGAAGTAGGCAACCTCAGGCCGATATCGCTAACATCGTGCCCAGGGAAGCTGATGGAACATGCAATACTAAACAGACTTCAGGAGTATGCAGGAGAAAGGGAGATATTTTCCGAAACAATGCTAGGTTTCAGGTGCAATCTGTCGACGCAGGATGTAATGATTCAACTCAAAGCAGACATAATTGACGCGCCCAATAAAGGGCGCACAAAAACAGTACTTGGCCTTGATCTACAGAAAGCCTTTGATAACGTCAAACACGAAGCCATATTAAATAATCTGGAGGAATTCGCCCTGACAAGAGGATTTACGATTATGTTAGGGATTTTCAAACCGAAATAACAGCAGAAATAAGCCTTGGAGACATCAGGTCTGAAACAATTAAGCTAGGAAACAAGGGCACCCCACAGGGCTCAGTTCTTTCCTCTTTCTTCTTCAACCTGGCGTTAAAGAACTTTCCATCATTACTGAAGACTGTGAAAGGGGGAAACGTGCGCTATATGCTGATGATGTCACGATATGGACATGCACAGGCAACGATGGGGAAAGAGAAGAAAATCTTCAACAGGCAATTACAATTGTTGAAGAATATGCGGAATGGGCAGGGCTAAAATGCTCACCAAGCAAATCAGAACTTCTCGAATTTCTAGGAACAAAAAAAACGCAATATAAACGCAGAATACATTTTGGTAGAAATAAATGGCACACCAATAACCAGAGTGGACCAAATCAGAGTCTTGGGACTGATAATCGAAGACAATGGAAAGAAAACAGAAATAATTATCGACTTAAGTCAACAATTAACATGACAACCAGGTTGATAAGGCGAATAGCCAACAAAAGACGCGGGGTCAAAGAGAAATATGTGTGCCGAATTATTCATGCTTTTGTGATAAGTAGAATAGTCTACACCATCCCCTACTTCAAGCTAGGGGTGGTAGAAAAGAACAAAATTGAAACAGTCATAAGGCAGGCATATAAAGCAGCGCTGGGGCTACCCCACTGCACCCCTACGGAAAGACTTCTTAAATTGGGGGTTTACAATAACACCATGGCACTATGCGAGGCACATATAATAACACAGCTAAAGAGGCTCGCCACCACCTCCACGGGATGGAAATTCCGGGGTAAATTAAGACTACAAGATAGAATCCCGGAAAGAAATGCACAAGTAAAACTGCCGACCGAAGTAAGGAACGCTCTCACTATTAAACCGCTACCAAAAAACATGCACCCTGATTTTCATGAAGGCAGAAGAAAAGCAAGAGCAAAGGCCCTTGAGGCCAAGTTAGAAGGCTCTGAATACACTGTTCATGTTGACGCGGCGGAATACGAAGGAAGCAACTCTTTTGCTATCATGGGTGTGAATGACCGGGTAAAACATTATTGGCAGTTTCGATAAAAACAAACAACTCAGGGACATCGGAGGAGGCGGCTATCGCCATGGCGATGGTCAGAACGAAAGCGGTTACCATAATTAGCGACTCCAAATCTGCTATAAACAATTTTGCGAGGGTCATCATCTCCAAAGAGACAGAGCGAAATTTAAAATATAAAGACTAGAGCCAAAAAGAGGTGGAATTAATATGTGTGCCGGCACACTCGGTGAACAAAAGAAACGAGTTGGCTCACAGTATAGCTCGAGGTTATGTCTGCCGAGCAGTGAGCCAGGTTGATTCCCCCAATTTCTCGAGGGATGCACTTATCTCATTTCATGACTACACTTATAATTTTAATCTAGAAAGGCGGATATATCCTCCACCAGACAAGAAACTTAACAAAAGGCAGGAAATAACCTGGCGTCGGTTCCAGACGCGTGCCTTCTTCAGCCCATCTAAATTATCAAGCATGTACCCAGCACAATAAAATCCAAATTGTAAACACTGCGGCGAAATAGCCGGGTACGATCATGTATTATGGAGCCGCAAAAAAGCGCCGCCCCCGGCGAACCTACTACCAGTCCCTTCTCTAGAGCGGTGGGAGGCTATACTGGCCAGCTCAGACCCGATGACTCAAGTTCAGGCTACTGAGTCGGCTCATAAGGTCGCCGAGAGCAGCGGACTTGAGGCTATCTAAGCGTAGTGCCCACAAGTCGCTCATTGCTGACAATAAATGTTTTCCAATCCAATCCAACAAGTTTGCGGTCAAAAACCAGAGACCAATTTTGTTGTGACTACAAGACCTTTTCTGTAGATCTTTTCGACTGGGTTGGTGCTTACAGCAGCAGAAGGATTAATAGAAGTTTAGTTGGGAAACACTGACTAAGGCCGTATTGAGCCAGACATTCTTCAGGTGACAGCCTCCTGCTTCGGCACTTGATATAATTACCCTCAAGTATCTGCAGCCGATGCCATCTGTGGGAAACTAGAAACCATTGCCCAACTAACACATACATCACCCTCAGTGCTGCCTCTGAAAAGTGTCCATGAAACCCTTTGCAAAACTCTGTAAACCATCTCTGCACAATAAAACCCATTCACCATTGCGACGAAACCTGTTTTTGGGGCAGAAATAGGGCGCAGGGCAAGAGATCTCTTGCGACAATAATGACCGGCACCCGTCAATCTTGTGTTGCTGTCGCGATTAAAAGATTAAGAGCGCCTCTGCCTCGTAGGCACAATTCATAACGACAGTCGTCCCCTCACGCCTTACAATAGAAATGGAATCCTGCTCTCGGGGTTCGTGCATGACATGAGGCTTGATATAGAAGTATTCTGTGCGGCACACAACTTATGTCCCAACTACGAGTCAAACTGTCATAGTAAATGAGTATTTGCTATGGGCAAAAGATGATTTAAAAAGGTTTTCGAACAGTCCAAACCCGGAAGAGAGTCAACGCGAGTGTCTTATAGTTTTAGTTCAAAGTCTTGCGGGATTCCCCCAAGCTGGAGAAGAATTTATAATAAGGGAGTAATTTCTCACTTACGCCCTCATTGACATTACGACAGCTTACGTGTCCCGGTTTAATTTTTTTTCAAAACTCACGCTCTGAGAAACGGGCACATACATTTATCTAAAATCAATGCAAAAACAAGGTAACTGTAAAAACAAATGCGAGCTACCCGCTATTGAAGCTATTTGCTCCGGCAAAAATATTTAATTAACAGCCTAAGGGTTCCTGCGCTAACCATATGCTTATTTTTTACAATATTATGTCAAGCATACAAAAAACAATAACTTGCAGAGCAGTTCCTGAGAAGACAGTGTTTCAAGGAAAATACACCGAAAATATTTCGGCGCATTCATTGACATCCCAGTGCGCAGGGAGATCTTGTTAGTGTTTAATTTGCCGTGTATGTACACTTCAAAGTGTTTCATTTTGTCGCGCAGCTAAGCTGCCGTATTGAACGTCCTTTTAATTATACAGCGCGAAATCTGGGGGACTTTTGGTGCTTTGGCAACAAGATGTCCGGCCAATGCAGGCTGTCTGGCCTCCGCTTTGTGATGCGCAATTTCGTATCTTATCTTTAGTCTAAGGCAGGTAAAAAAAAAAAAAAAAAAAAACAGGTGTTCCATTAGAGAACATGCCTGCATATTCAATTTTGTGCACTGGAAAAATGCATATTGAGGTAGAAATCAGCTTTAACCTGGTCATTGAAATGTCTGTTAGAAATGCGACAACTAAGTAAACAAGCGTTTCACCAAAAACAAACATCCCTGCACGAAATGTCTCCATTTTCTTGAATCACGTCCGCTTGAACTGGCGTTGCTTCGAGCACGCAAGCTTAATGACTCGTCGGTGCGTCAGAACAGAGTGCTGCAATCGTTAAGAGCCGCAGCAAGAAAAAAAAAAGGAAAAAAACCGTAAAAATCAGAAAGTCAGTTATCCTTCCCGATTTATATAGCCTTTCCGTTAAGTTGGAATTGCCTACTGGTACTTATGCCACGTCCTTCCGACACTTGACGTCACCACAATTGATCAAACGCATTGGCGCAACGGATAATTGTTGCTCACAAGGGTGAGAAGCAACGGCTTACCTTTAACCCTATTCTCTTCTGGATGTTTGAGAATCGCTTCACTGACGTTTTACTGTTGACTTATCTTTATCCACGAGGTCCATTTGAATAGTGCTGTTCGCTTTAGTTTTCCTCACGACCGGCTTTAATAATTCCAAGGAATAAACCAAGTCGTGGTTTTCCGCAATTTGTCCTAGCGCATCATTCTTATCTTTCTTTCTTTTTTTTTTTTTTTGCTGTGGCAGAAAACAAGCAGAAAAGAATGGATTTCGCTACAGCTAATATCGAATAATTTCATGCGATTATAAAGCCCACCGTTTTTGTTTTACTAGTTATTGCAAATAAATTATGCCGAAGCAAGAAGAGCTTGCTGGCGTGATGACAATAAAGCAGAAAGAGCAAAAGCAGGCTCGCGAGGACTGATAGCCTAGGTGGTGCCAGTTCCAATAATTCCCTTCTGCACTCGCTCAGCTCCGTACTAAGAATTATTCTGCTCATTATTATTGAAGTCCATTTTTGGCGTGCTTGGGAGCAGTGTGGAGACTTTTACTGATTCAATCCATATAATTGTAATTCTTTTTTTTTCAGATCCTGAAAGTTGCTTTGTGTGTCACCGCAATAGTGCTATTGTTTTCTTCCGCGTTCACTACCGCGTCATTACTGCCACACGGCTGCTCTATAGAAAAAGGAGCGCCGACGCCGAAGCCAAGAGCGCCGTTAGCAGCGGTCTTCAAAATGCTGGGCCTTCTCCGTCCGGGCACCACAAGTTTACTTTCAGGCTTTATGAGGAGTGCGACAGTGAGATGGCGGCCCAACCAAGGGCTCGACATATCCCTTTAAAAGACTTGTGTCCCATAAGACATTTTCTGTCCCGCCCATAACTCCTCGACGTTATGCATTCTCTTTGCATTTAGGGCGTTTAAACATTTTGTTGTAGCGTAAGTACTTGCATTTAATTGGACAAGCTTACTCCCCGGCCTCTTCCACTTCTGGCATAACAGTTGAGCATGTACTAGGGATCTGTCTACTAAATGCACATGAAAGACTACACCACTGACAGCTTCATTAAAGTGCGCACACCATCCCCGAAGGACTTACTTCCCGGCTCTGGGTTCGAGACTTGGAAAGCTCATCAGGAAATTTAGGCGTTTTCAGTCTATTGGAATGACACTGACCTCGACTAGCAAATTATTATGCTCCATAAATGGGCCTGTATATATTGGTCGACAGAGTATACATCGCTCGGTCGAAAAGCCGTTGCAGTTTAGGCTGGGGGCGTTGTCGGAAGTGTTCACAGCGTGATAGCAAAAATGAGACATCGAGTTTAGGCAGTGTCCCTTTCCTTACAGCATGGTTATGGTGTCCATCGAGAATGGTGACTGATAGTGCTCCTTTACTGTCCTATCAAGCATTATGCAATTAAGTGCACGCGTCCCCCTAAAGGTGAAACAGGTAATGCACCTTCCTTTCTCCAGAAACGTACTTAACCAAAAACACGATCAAGTCGCGGAAGGAAAAAGCGGTGTTAATGGCGCTCTTATGTTTACTCTTAAGAGGAAGCTGGAACGTCTGCCTCACTTTTGTTGCAATGCGTAGTCTAGAGACAAATATGTTTTGAGCCGTGCTCTCAATGACGACGCCAATGCTACAGCTGGCGTTGGTGTGTTAGCTAGTTTCTGAGAGTGTTCTCGAGTGTGGAGTGCAGCTCTTCGCTCTCCGAAACATCCCGTAACAGTTTATTGGAAACAGTGCAGAACAATATTTTAATATCTACTTACCTCACGGTCGTCCGTCGCGATCCTCCTATCTTCCTCTTTATGAGCGCAGAGAAGGCGGTCAGACTTTCATCTCGGCGTCCGACCTCTCTGCCAATCCAATGCACAAAATCGCCTGCCTTGTTATACTAGTCACCGAACTGGGAAGTTCGATATGTAGCCGAGATATCCTCATATTTAATGAGGCGAACTGTAACAGTTTATTTCGGGTGAAATTTTGATGCACACCTGAGGCAAGCAGCTCCCTACTGCTCGAACGGACAGCGCCACTCATCGGCGTCGCGCAGCTGTACAGTTACTAGATGCGACTTGGCTTCTCCACGGGGTCGTGTATGCAGCTAAGCGAGAAACGGAGTTCATCTGGGCATTTTATATAGAAGACATGGAAAGTTCTACCTATTAATATTATTTCCTATTTCTGCACGGCCGCCACTATGGAGACGTGAGTGCATTAGGAGGTGTCTTGCAACTGCCACTCCTGACTCACGAATGAAGTAAGCACACAACAGCTGCGCTTGCCCTCTATGTGAATGGAACGACTGCCCCTGGCTGCTTTCCTGGCATGCTTTTTTGCAGGCCCTTGGCACGCCATCTCAGAGCTAATTTGTGGGAAGGTTCTTGACTAAGGGCCTGTGATCAAAATTTTTTTTCCTGTAGCTGCGTATTACTCGCAACTTAAGTTTATCGCCAACATCTGCAACCGGCGTAGCCACCTTTTTCTCCAACTTTCCGCAATGCAAAATGATCATCACACAACCATGCTTTGCAATATTTATGCTTTGTTGTAACTGCTCCAGTTTATTTTAGATATTTCTTTTTCGTGCAAAATAATCTAGGCAGCAAAATGGTAGAATGCTAGCACTCAAAACGAAAACTGTTCCGGCACAGTCACGTCATTCAGTGACCTAAAAGGTCTCAAGTTATTCTGGGGCTTAAATGCCTCGCCCTCCAATGAAAATACCATGCGACTGGGCCGTAAGGCTCAGCAATAATTTTTTCTTCCTAGCTCAAGCGTTTTGTAAATACTTCTAGCCGACAGTATACATAAGTTACGTTTTTCTATATTTGTATTTGTAAATGCACATTCTGCACTTATTTTACATGTTTGTGTCATGCCTTTAAAAATCGCCTACTGCAAAGCGCCCAGAAGATTGGAAGAAGGAATCAGGAAGTGAACATGAATAACAGAGGGTATCACTCGATGTTTCCGTCAGAACGAAATTGCCGACGGAATCATGAAACTCTTCATGCCTCGCATGAGAAATATAACAGTTGTCAACAAAGAACTCCTAGGTATTGTTGTTTCTCTCACGTAAAAATAATATTAGGGTGCAAAAAAGGAGTAAACTTTAAGAGGGAAATAAATTATGGGTGTAACGCTTCTGAATGTCCTTAGCGGTACAGTTAGCCCTCTCACAAGATATAATATAGAGCTCTAATTGCGCCTATGATCCCAAAAAGGTTTTCCGAGATGCCTATTTCTTCTTTTAAGTATTCGTTTATGCCTGCTTAATAATTGCTAGCCGTTTTCTTTGAAAAAACAGGAAATAAATATTCTAAAGTCCCTGGCTAAAATCCTGCAGTCCTTTCTGTGCTCACTCTGAGGATGGCGTGGGTGTTATTTTTGTGTAAAGAATGACAAATTCTGGGCTTATTTTTTGAGCATTCATTTATTGACTTGTAGTTGTCAATTTGAAGTGGGGCGTCTATTCAAGTTTTACTTCCAATAAATTCCCTTAAAATTCCGTCGCCACATCATTCCATCATGACAGGCACTCCATGCATCGTTACAATTTCCGTGAACTCCAATGAATTAAGAAAAATTAAAAACTACCCGATTTTTATCATCGCTTTTTTAACCAGCATCTAATATTTTGCATGGTCCTGTGGTCTTTTCCGGCACCGGCAAAGTGTGAAAAGATGAAAGCGAGGGAAATGGTGGTTACTTACGCGTGGATGTACCTCGAAGCGTCTGTGTACGTGCTGCCCTTGCGATAGCCTCTCCGCTCCCCGTGTCCCCTAAAGTGGAGTGTTTATTTCCGCCTTTATTTCATTTCTCTAAACCAAAGCGTGCATTTAAAAAAATTATTAACGTGTATGCCAGAACTCTTTCTTCGTCACATCGCTTAAAGGTGTCTATTTCATTCTTCTTTCATGATGTTTCTATCTTGTGAAGCAATAGTGAGGGCTTTTTTTACTGTTCTTGTCTAAGAGTCTAATGCGTTAAACTGCTGTGTGTGAATTGAAATGGAATGTAATGCTGAGAAATAAATTATATAATAGGGTAGTAAGATAAATGCAGGTTATTACAGCACTAATCCATCCGACGTATCCCAACTACACCTGTAGAAACTGTATAGCGTAACCATGGTCTGAAACAACAACGCACTTGTTAGCATGTGCAAGCGTCTCTGTATAACGAGCATCGCGAGCAATATTTTACTGTGTTCCACAAGTTCATTACTATAACTTTACTCTGTTTGCCTGCCTTTTGGAATTCTGAAAGCATTTAATACGATTACTTGGTAGTATCTGAGCGAAATTCCCTAACAAAAGTTAAAAATGTAGAAGAGATTTCGGCATTGCCATCACGTGAAAATAAATTTTTAATCCTCCTTTGGTATTACTAAACGAGCAGAGAAATGGCCCCCTGGAGATCCTCTCCCCAAAGTCTACCTCTCCACCTTGGGCCGCCGGCCCACTGCATGTCCCACAAACCCATGCACACTTTGGGAACATTCTCACTCTCGCCAAACGCTAAATGCGGAAATATTGTCTTGCGACACATCAACTGCGATGGTAAAACTTTATCCCAGAAAGAAATTGCTTTCTACAAATCTAACTGTGAAAACTATAAAAGTTTAAAATGATGATTTCGTAGCGACAATTTTGTTGTTGTTCAGTGCTGTCTTCTTTGTACTCGGCGTAACTTACATCCATACATCGCTTATGTTTTCTTCAGCAGAGTAGGTATTTTCTTCATGAACGTTTGTCTTGTAAAGCATAATTAAAGAAGAATCCTTGCGCGGTGCCAATAATTTTTATGAATGCTCTAAACACTTATAGGCCGGGTAATGCGGTGGTCTTAAGGACGCAATACACGTTTTCAAACATATATCACAGACAAGTATCCGTGAACAACAGATGACACAGTTTATTTACAATTATATACAGTAGATGCATATGCTTTATGAAAAATAAATAAGTTGGCATTTGTTGCGGTGACAAATACAAATCGGAGACAAAGCACGACAAACATAGACAATAACGAGTACGTTGCTGCATGTAGAGCAAACGAAATGCTTTCCGAATACTTATTTTTTCGAGAGTGGCGTAAAACTTGGCGAGTTGCAATCGGATAATCTTTAATCATTGGTACTCTAAAGAAATGATCGCTTCTATACCCTCGACCCAAATTTCAGCTTACGTTGGCCCGTTCTACCAGTCTCATCAGTCTAGTAAAGCTTAACGAAAAGGTACCACTATCAGGTGATTTTCAGATTTTGTTTAAGGTCGAACGCCACAGAACGACTCTGCTTCAGAGCATTTAAACGCGCGAGCCAAAAATCATTTAGCCACATGCCAAGTTTACGGCTAATTACAATACGTCATTTCTCTTGCGTTATTTGTGTTGACGAGTTTACAGCGGCATAGAGTTGCCTGACGAGCACGTAATTGTTACACCCCAGCAGTTTTAAGTTATATCCGCAGAACAGGTTCATGGCTTAAAGAAATCAGCAATGCTGCCTCGCCCCACAGAACTTAGCCTGGAAACTGCACTTTGGATGCTTTATGCCGAAGCCCTTGCGTGATATTGTCGATTTCAGAAGTGATAGGAGTAAGCAGGTGCCCCAGGTAAATATAGGCAGCCTTGCGTCGAAACGTGCCTCAGTTGCGTGCCCAACGCGTGCGAAAGCAGCCGCTTTCCGCGAATGCCTCGCAATACCCCGCGGCTCGGTAGCGTACGTGCGCGAACCCTGTTAACTGCCGTAGGATTATTTCACCCAGAACGCCGCACGCTTATAATGGGAAGAATAAATTTGCTCCTTCGTTGCACCTTGTTGACATGACACAGAGTTGCCCACACGGCAGAGGTAGAGCGGCATTGCGGCTACCGCGAAAAAAAATAACATGGTGCTCTTCACAGAGTGACTGTCCAGGAACGGACGTGTACCGCGAGGGTGCCATCATAAGCGGCAGCACTTGTTGGGGCAGCTTTCGTCGCATCCTGTCCCGCCTCCTAGTGATGGAGGCGCGATCCCGTTGAAATAGTTCTTGATTGTTCCTTCCTCGATGATGCCGACAGGCAAGTCCTTGGTGTTGCTGTTACTTGTGCCGTTCGGCAGAACGCCGCTTCGTGAAGTGTCCTTCCGTCTTTCCGGCATGAAGAGTAGCTTGTCAAGGTGGCCCGTGGGGGCGTCGCAAGCGATGAAGAGAAAGTAGCTGAGAATGTAACTCCACACCAGCACGGAGAAGCACTGTGATACCTGAAAATAAACAAATGGCAGCCAACAGCGTTAATACAGCTCTCTTATCAATGTTTGCCACCATCGCAGGCATATTGCTGTGCGTTGCCTGCCACCAAATAATGAAAAAAAAAGGTTCCATCTAGAAGCCATCTTAAGCCGTGTGCATGCCTGGTATACTCAATACTGTTGTGAAAAGCAAGATATATTTACTCGTGCCTCTATGGTTGTCAAATGCCGATTATATAACTAACGCCAGCTTACTCAGAAGTGAAAACCAGTACCAAAATGAAATATTGAGGATGAAAAATTAGAATGATTTTAGAAAAAAAAAACTTTCACTGGTGGTAATGAGGGCTGCCTTCGGGAACAATATATTCATCGCTAAGACTATACCTTTCTAGACACACAATTTTATATAGCATGGGAAATCTGGGGGGGGGGGGGGGGGGGGATGATTTCTTCACGCGATCCACACTAACGAACATCAAAAAGCAAAATAAATGACACGATGGTTCATAGCATGCGCCAGCTCTTCACATTTTAAGATGTCAGCTGGAAAGTTTCTTCGTAATCCAAGAGTGCGAGAT